>NW_024533679.1:0-34438 GCF_016097555.1 Gigantopelta aegis | reverse complement strand
CATTAATGACATCATGAAATTTGTCACTGTGTAGGTCGTAGAACTAAATATATACAAAAATGGTGCTAACTCAGTCATCTGTAGCTCTTTCAAGGGCTTATATCTAGCTTCCACAGTGTAAATCATTAGTGCATATAAAAGAACATATTTGTATAATTTAATCTGTATTGTATGCATGCAGGTTCATTTCTTGTAATCAGTTAGAAATAATTACTCCATGCCACTATAAAAAAACTGATTGTGTGTAATTTAACCAATGATACACCAACACTTTATTAGCAAAATTCTTGAGGCAACTGAAAGTAACTAATCCAAATAATCACAATTTTAGTTCCGGTACATAATTAGTAGTGATTGTAAAATCATTAATGACAATAGTGGATGAATGATAAATAATATCTTCATTGTATAGCTAATGCCATTCGTTTCACATTTACTCATCTCCTAACATGGAGGTCTATCAGCTAGCACGTTATCAATGTTCAGTAGATATTCTGGTGTGGGTATTACTTGGAATGTTAATGGAAAAGTTTTGACTACAATGACGCTATCCAACTTGGTATTATAATTACAAGTGGAACAGGATCACCTAACTCCAGGTCCTTATCATACCTGGGTACCCTCAATATAACAATACAGTGTGAGATGTTAATGCTTTTAGTTTTGGTGTATTAGTAGTAGAATATTTCAACAGTAGTGAAATCTATTCTGAGAATACAAGGTAACAAATCTCTGATATATGTCATTATATCTCCTCTCGTTAGGTCAACTAGTGCTGTAACAACTTGACATGTCATGTACAAAGTCACTATATAACGTTTCTGGTCTCCTCCCTTCTCTCTGGTATCCATACCTGGTTATATCATTAATTGTAACTTATGGAGGAGAACTAGTTACACAGAACACTACATCTTCTACAACATGGCAGTACTATCCCAGTCAATTTGGTAACTATACAATTAGTGTAGCTGGTAATAACTCAGCTGGAGAAGGAAACATCAGTACTACATCAGTTGAACTATCAAATTGTAAGCAGTTAAAATGTTAGCTATTACTTGATCATGAGTCTTTTTAATGACTTTAATTATATAGATGAAATTAATCCAGATAAGGTGATAACAGACTACTATAGTGGTAATGTTACAATGGCGAGATCATCAATTGATGCCACAGTACTACCTGTGACAATAATATATACAGTAACTGTAATGTGACATTTTACGATTACAACAATGTACCATATACTACTGAGCATACTGGAAAAATAACAAATCAATCAGTGACTGGATCACATACTTCTTCAACATCAACCATTTGCCTTCAAAAAAAAACCATAATGTTATTCATTTCCATAACCTATAGTAAGTATATGTAATGCCCTAGGTTAGGTGATTAAATATCTAAGTTACTCATGGGGCAAAAATAAGTGAAATTGACAAAAATTAAATTAAGAACCCATATTTCAATTCAACCCATACTATCAAAATTAATTATTGTACTCTGAAGAATTATTCACTTTGAGAGGAAAACAACTTGGCTACAAACAGGAGGCCAAAGACGCTCTCAATAGCCATTGTTTCAGTTATACTCAAAAGGATTATTTTACAATGACAACATTATGCTTGGAATAATGAAAACCATTTGACAATATGAAAATGACAAGCTATCTGAATGAATTGTTGACAGAGAGATTCTAAACCATAGTACCTTTGATAGATTCAAAATATTAAACCTTTATCCACTTTCTCTTCATTATTAAACTAGATGAATAGTTTTCAGATATAGTGAGTTTTTAAATACTCTGTCCATCCATGTTCTTGTTTTGTAAGGCAACAACTAGCAATTTAATTTAAAGTGTAATTGCAACTTGATTTGTCAACAACAGGAAAATTAGTTACAAATAGTATATAGTGATTATTATTAATATCTATTTTTTAAATTTTGATAATACAAGCTACTACTCAAGGAAATCCACCAAAAACATGGAATTTTGGTATGTTAATCTGTGATGCGTTGTTACTGTAATTTCTCTCTTATAATAGGTGTGTTTTATATTATTGCTGCTGTGTATTGCTGTTGTTGTTCTTATAGTTTTTCATTATAACAGGGGATAGTTCTGTATTTTGTAAGAAAAGAAAACGTAAGTTATATATACAATAATTAATAAACACTTAAACATTACACATTTAGATAAACCAAAAACAATAGAGAAAATCTGGCTGTTGATTCTAAGGTTAAAGCACTCGTGATTAAATATATGCGCACCACATTATTAGAAATTGCAGAGTAATTATGCTAACTATTACTACATTTTCTTATTTATTTTAGACATCAACAAACTGTTCAAACTCAACAATATCAATTATACTGATGAGACTCCATTATCTCCATGGTCCTAACTCAGTTCCTAATCTCATTCTACAGCACCATATAGTGAGTCTTCCTCATACTTTAAACATCTATTCCACCTATGTATTCTACACTACCTACTAATGGTAACATGACAAGTCATATATCATCACGACAGTCAGTACTCTACTTTGTCTAATAAAACAAGTGATAAATTAACTATTAAGAAGACAAACAGGTCAGTAAACTTTACTATATAGTAGATATTATATTATATTTATTATATTAGAGTTAACTCATAAAGATCTAGTACTTATGTTGCTCCACATATAAACTACAAAACTACGAGAGATAGGTACTGCCCTAGCACTATCTCCACCTGAAATAGATGACATTGAAGAGAACCATAAAGGTATCATGGTGTTTTTCAACTCTGGTACGAGACTAAGAGAGTCCATATACCTGGGACACATTGTTAATGATATTGAGATCACCAGCTGTAAAGAAAACTGAACTTGCAAGTATAGCATGCTCAATGACTAAATCAACTATACCTTGAGTTGAGTGTGTGTTTGCATAAAAAGTGTAATGACATATATTGGTGCTCTTGTCCTTTTGTTTCACTGACAGTGATAAGATGATTATAAATAAATGAAATCATTTACATAAATGATACACTGAAGCAATCAACAATAGTAGAAATTATCAGAGACGTAAGCACATATATACACACACAAACACACTATTGTTGTTAATATTTTATCACACCATATGCAGCACATATGTTCATTTCTGTTCAGTAGTAAATAGTGTATTAGTGACCATATCAAAATTCTCGTATTGAGGTATAACTTGATGAGGAACAGTATCTGTTAGTGGATTAACAGGAGATGGTACAGTACCTACAATGGATAATACCATTTACAAACTATTCCCACTATTAGTATTACCTTGTCTCAGTGACTTAGTTCTTCTCTAACATATCACATATATTACTAGTACAGTACATACCAGTGTTAGAACTGGACACCCCAAACCCCCCATTAAAGTACATATATATATAAATTACTAGTATAGTACATAAAATTTACACCAACTAGCCGATGGTCTATAAAATGTTTTAATGAAGCCATCTGTATACAGATGTGATATATGACATTTGATATTATGTCCTTTATCAAATAAACATTTTTACATTCTGGTTCATTTAAGAAAAAGGTCACCAATATATTTTCAATAAAAAAATCTGTTGTTATAGTACTTGTCTACTTCTTGTATAAAAAAGCACATGGATATACCAGTATTAATAGCCTAGTGTATGGAGGAATGGTAAACATGAAAATGACAATTATAGTTTTTATAGTTTTCAAAGAAAATAAGTAATTTCATCATCGTAGCAATTTTAACTCTCCAGAAATTATATTTATTTTGACAAAAATGTGATTAAACATGGTTTCCACCCAAATCAAACCACAGTTGGTTGCAAAATATCAACATTATTGCCACATTAGTTCCTAAATAAACACACAACACACATACCAAAGAAAACTGTATACTTTAACAACAGAACTAATCTACTCTTGACCAGAAATCTCAATGTTTTGAACCACTCATCATGTTAAAAAGCACCTGGATAGACCAGAAATGTAGTCTGTATATGGAGAGAAGACAGATATTTGTTACATAGTATACAAAATATTATAAAATACAATGAAAATATATACAATAGACTAGAGTAAAAACAACAGCTGAAAGAGTAACAGAGATCAACATGGATGTCTATCTGTGGAAGGCGGAAACAAAGTTTTATTTTAGATCACTCTCATTCACTATATATGGTAGCTAAACATAGTGTTTACTAATGTAATATTTTTTACTTAGCATATTACACATTAACTGTCAAATAACAATCCATGTGTATAAACTCTGCTTTTGTGTATATAGTGTTATCAGGAAACCTCATATCACAACAGATACCAAGTCCAATAGCACACTATTCTAGAGTAGAGAAAGGAATAAGATTATGGAAATAGGTGAACTACAGTAATCAATCAATCCATCTCTGGCCATACAACATGTAGTTGATGTGTAGCTAATAATCTAAAGGTCTGTATAACAGAAAAGATGCAGTGTTCTATTATTAACCATATCAATATTTCAATAAAATGGGAATAATGCACATATCCCACCTTAAATATCACATCACTCTAACAGGCCTCCAATATGACATATATTGTTACAATACAAAGGTAAAAGCTATTGGTCTATTATTATAGCCAAAGTATGACTACTGTAAAGATATCCAGTTCAATATATCCATGTACAATATTATATATACCAAATATGGACATACTACAGGTGTATATATACTACATGTATAGATTATATAAGAGAGGTTAGCAACTAAGAAGGAGAAAAAGAGACAAATGTACTACTTACTCCTACCTATAATCTCCCAATGTGCTGTTCCACTTGTAATGTTAGCACCTGGATAGACCAGTAGTTTATAGGTTAATGTGGTGGAGGAAAGATAAATGTTAATATCCAGAGGTGGTTTGATAAACTGTCATTTACACATTGAAATGAAATAAGTAATTTGTATATCTTGAAACAAAATTCTGGATATTTTAAACATTGCAAATTATAGATAATTTACTTATTCATCACATCTTAAACTTGGTGCTAATGACGTAATTATAACATGTCTATGGGGAGCATTGTAGGGATAAGCTTGCATTTGCTGTTGAACTTTATTACATAAGACAAATCTACAAAATAACAATGCTAGTTATTAGACTACTAGTATATAACAACATACTAATGTATGAACAATTATTGCCTTTTCTCATCAGTTTCAGCTGTAAACTTCACCTTTATATAAAAGGAAATTGTTTATCGGTCAAGTAGGCTTGCCCCCACAATGCCTTCTCTTACAAATTAGTAGCACTTGATTGAATTTACAGGTGACTGAGTGATCTAAATGTTATAATAAGGTTATTAGATTAACTATGGAGACACTATAGTTGGAGTGACCCCCAGGCCACACAAGAAGCAACTTACAACTTGGTTAGTACAGATAGACCATGAAGTAAGGAAATATATAATCTATATTATAAAAATAGATCTACAGACACAAATACAATAATTATCTATGATAATGTATAATATGATTAGGTATGATAATGTACCTATGCCTAATGTTTGTTTCTGGTTCATATAACATGCCTCTGTAGAGTTCAATAGGTCAAATAATACAACCATTTAACTCATTATACTTTAGCATTAATCAATCCAGTTTGGATCAATACACAGGGGAAAAATTGTTTTCCATTTTCTGTCCCTATAAAAAACATATATATCGGTGATATTATATATTTCAGAACATTGGGAACCTCAGTGGTTCAAAAAGATAATATTTCATTTTAATATGCATTTACAGCCAACTTTTGTCAGTAATTGTAATCAATATACACAAGAGAATGATGCATTAATAATAATCATGCATTTCATAATTAGTAATCAATGTTAATAATAATAAATATAGAACAACTGTTCTTTTAAGATTTTATCACACCATATGCAGTACATGTGTTCATCTCTAGTTTCAGTTAGTAGGTAGTGTATTAGTGATCATATCAACATTCTCATATTGAGGGTAAACTTGATGAGGGACAGTATCTGTTAGTGGATTAACAGGAGATGGTACAGTACCTACAATAGATAATACCATTTACAAAACTATTCCCACTGTTAGTATTACCTTGTCTCACTGACTTAGTTTCTTCTTATCCAAACATATCACTATATGTATAGTACAGTACATACCAGTATAAGAACTGACACACTCACTAGAATACCTATAGTTATAATAACATACTTTTGTACAAATATTACAAAACAAAATTTCATTATGTAAAATGATCCCTCTAGCATAAACAATGATAAAAATGTTCAGATTGAAATTTATTTGTTAATTATAGTAATATAACAATATACATAACCAAACTACCAATACATTATGGTAAGTATCAACAACTAACTACTGATATTTTCCAAACAACTTTATTAAACTCCATACATTATGCATTATTACTCCTAATAAAGCTGTCATTGCACAGCTTTGTTGTGTTACTCCCTTTTATATCTGTATAACATATATGTTAGTAATACTAGTTTTATCACTTTTTTACTTACCCAAGCATGTCCTATAGTAACTAATTCAGTAATTGAAAGAACAGCCAACATGATATGGAACTAGTCATTTGACTATGGAATAAGTCAGTTAGTTTCAATCCAGTAATAGTGATATTAGTAGATGATATTGCCCAGACATCTGATAATGTACCCTCTTCTTCAATATCATATACATACATATTATATATACCACTAGGTAGATCATATGTACATCCAATTACTGTACTACTACATACTGGAGAACACATCAATGATATGTTTAGTACTGTAGATAGAGGAGGTTAATGAAATAAAACAACCTTTAACAATAGCTCCTCTTATAAAATGACAGCTGTAACATATTCTACCAATATTACCTAGGTCATTATATAGAGTAGCTTCAGTAATATCATATGTACCTAATGAATGAGAAAATATTTATAAGTCATTTATAATGTACTTACTTAGTACAGTTGATTGTGTTACATCAATAACAGCTCCACTTGGTAATGATAAAGTCATTCTTGTCTTCCATATTTTATTCTCAGTTATATTTACAATATAGATGATACAACAATAAACTCCTTCATTAGTTAGAATTATTGGACTATTTTGAAATATAGAAGAATTATCTTCATTGTATATAACAACCATTTAGTTGAGCTGACTCCATTGTATGTGGACATTGTTGAAGTTCCTAATATCACCAACATGAGGTATCTAGAGATTCATAATATGACTACCAAATCATATATTGTTATATTTAGTATCCAACTATTAATGGATCTTATAAAGGTAGTTGTTAAATTACCTTATATTAACTAAAATTCAAGTGAATAGACGATACATTAGTAACCATAGTGATAATACCTCCTGGTACATGTAGTGATGTAGTAGTTATCTCTCCTTCTCCAGCTGAGTTATTACCAGCTACACTAATTGTATATGTACCAAATTGACTGGGACAGTAGTTGTACTGCCATGTTATAGAAGATATAGTGCTCTGTGTAACTAGTTCTCCTCCATAAGTAACATTGATGATATAACCAGGTATGGATACCAGAGAGAAGGGAGGAGACCAGGCAACAGTTTATATACTGACTTTGTACATGACATATCAAGTTGTGACAGCAGCTAGTTGACTAATAAGAGGAGATATAATGACATATATCAGAGAGTGTGTTACCTTGTATTCTCAGAGTAGCTTGTGCTAGTATTGGATGTAATTACTACCATTAATTACCCAAATCCAAAAGCATTACATATCCTACTGTATTTGTTATATTAGGATATCCAGGTATGATAGACTGGGAACTAGATGATCCTACTCCATTGTTACGATACCAAGCTTGATAATATGGTTATGACCAGATCCTGTTCCATTAACATACAAATAACACTCACACCAATATGATCTACTGAACATTGGTAATGTGCTAGTTGATAGACTCCAATGTTAGGAGATGGAGTAAATATGAACTGAAACAGCTATATAATAAAACTAAATAAAATAGTACATTAGTTATTAATATAATTATACTGTACATTTTAATATAATAGATACTAACAATATCAGTAATAGCCATATTGTCTTCATTAGATCCATTACTGAGTTTATCATTATAGCAACTGAGTTAGGATGATTGTAACAATATACTAAAAGTTGATGAAATAGATATTTTAAATTATCCGTTCTTCTGGTATCAATTATTATATATTTTGTAATTTAACGTTATTTAGACATTGTTAAGTTTAATAACATCAATTATCAATCTAAAACTTACAATAACTTCCAACAATTACATGTATTTTATTGTTATGCTTAAATAACTAAACAACTGATGTAATACTTACCTTTCCTTCTCTCCAGCCTGAATAAATACCCAACAGCTGCACTAAGGCTAGGAATGTAAAGGCCTCGTATAATAGTGTGGAGTGTTTAATTAATGATACCAATAACAATAGCAAACATATATATATATATATATATATTATACTTCAAATAATGCTATAGTATATAAAGTATATGAATTAGACATAAAAGAGAATATCTTTTTGAACTTAATTGTACTCATATAATTATGTACATTAAAGTATAACACACAACTACTCTAAATACATTTGGGAATGACTAGATTCTCTCATGACAGAATTGAGTATATCACATATGAATTACTGTTTACATATATTTACACACATAATATACCATAACAGAGCATTCTCATGACAGAATAAGTATATCTCATATGAATTATTGTTAACATTTATTACACACAAAATACACATAACAGAACAGAAGGAGTAAAATGGAACAGAGATTACATGTGTACCAGAAATCAAACATTTTTTTTCTAAGTGAAAAAAATTTATCTCAACATCAAAAAGGTGCATATATATAATTCAATGCAGAGAGGGGATTAGTTTGTTGTATCATTACATGAGAAATATGGTGCAACACATATGATTATAGTTAATAAACATTTGGGGGGGGGTAACCAGATTCCCTCACATAGAATAGTATTATACTCACTTCAAATAACCAAATGGAAATCTCGAACTTTTTCTGGTATACTAGTCACATGTTATCTGTGTCAGTAAGAGTCATAAATATGAAGGTCAATGATTATTATATTAGAAAGTCACACAATCATGTAATGTATATTAAAATTGCTTTAAGTATTAAGTAAAATATATTTTGAAATATATTTTTCCACTTGGCACAGCTGTAAATGCTAGCAAGTCCTAATATTGTTTAGACCATTTGATGTGTATATGTATATACTTGTAGCCTCCATAGTATCATTTAATATTATTGTTATCTGTGACTTTCAAAGCTGACCAATGAAATTAACCTGAATAAAGTACACCCCAGCATACATTGTAACTAATTATAGTTCAGCCACAAATGGGACATGACTGATTGAGACTTGATAATGAAGAAATATCTTTGAGTGGTACTATAGCTGGAAGAATACAGTCCTAAATAAGTTGTCATGGTCTCACAACAAATAAAGAACAAACAAACAAGTAAATGTCTATTTTTAAGTTGTGTAAACATTAGTACCATCACTGCCTCTCATTGTAGTTACATATAATATCATAAAATTTACCCTTTGTTCATATGTTAGTTCAGTAAATCTCATATCATAAAAGATACCTAATCTAATGGTCAGTCACAATTCTAGAATAAAGATGAAAAAATGTTGTTTACTTTAGATACCAAAAAATTAGTTACATACATACAACCTATATAACAATACATTGATTAAATAAAACTAATCAATTTAACAATATACATGTAAACACATACATGTACATAGTATAATTTAATTGTTGAAGCTCCCAGTGTGTTGGTCATGCATATTAAAATTACCTGCACAGTCCAAGTATTGTATATTTGTCTCCATCTTTCTCTAGTATATTATCTTTAAACAATAAGAGGGAATATGTTCATCTAATTGAACAGTGTAATATACACTGTTTGTAATTATTTAGTACTAATTATTATGTCATCCTTGATATATCACAAATAATAATTGGTTGGAGTAAATAACATCAACAAACTAATTATTATACCATTTATTAATTTCATTCCTAGCTGCCCAATCACCCAAACACCAAGAAAAGTATCATTTCTGCATTAAGTGAATTCATATATAGATGACTAATATATATATATATATAATAATGATATAATAATTTATGTGCACATAAACACACTCACACTAAGTATATAAATAATATAAGGTAATGTAGCCTGATACAAGTCTGATAGCCCATCTCATCATTTGATATATCTTTTAGTAAATCCTCCATCTTGTCTCTCAGATACATGTCCAATTTAAATTGCCACCATGTGAATTATAAACAGTAGAACAGAGTCTATACTAAAAGTGAATTTATGTTTCTAGAAGACTAGACAGAAACACTTTACATTTATAACCGACTGACTAATACCTGAGTGAGTGGTACATCTCTTATTATCAAAGTTCCCATTAAGAACAGCTAGTACTAATTCATTTATTTCAGTATAACTTTCATTTCATGCTAAATTTATTTCACAATTAAGTAATACATATTGCTTGGAAAAATTGTCAAATTCAATACATGTTTAAATCTGAATGTTTTCAAATTGGTAAATTTAATAGATGTAACTAATTTAGATTTAAGGTGCTATTTCAATAATAGTTTTACTCCATTTAACAACACACGTATTAGTATTTAGAACACACCACCATAAAAACAAAATAGTTAACAATGCAAGCTCTTCTTGGTCTGTCTGATCTTAGTAGTTAGTACATATTATTATCATTAGTACTTACGTGTCGTATATGAACCATGACCATAAGAGGATGATGAAAACTAACATGTCCTCTTTTTTTAAACCAGATGAACAGGTTTGAAGAGAGATAACTCATCTTAATGTTAGATAGTATGGTCTATAATATTGTGGTTTAATGTGATTTAAATGTTATGGACAAGGCTATTGTAAAGGTACCATAGTAGAGTGACCCCCAGAACACACATAAAAAGCAGTTCAATTTCTGACTACCATACACCCAGGTTGTGTACATTTGATAGTATAATACTTGATATAAATATATAGTACAGGCAGTTATATCAATGTCAATAACTTTATACTATATGATGTATATAGTTGATATACATTATAGCCCACCTGTAATATTATATACATATCCCTCCATATCATAATTGGACAGGAATATAACTGAAGTTAAACATTGTCTCATGTGGCATTTCCCTTCCTCCATGGAAAGTATAAAGTACATATTATACATGTATAGGTTTTTTACACTATATCCTTTTCAATTAAGTTAGTCTAAAATTGGTATTAGAGGTTAGTCTAGGGTTTATTAAACTATGAATTAGTTGTAACTTTAAGCAGCTTTTTTACATAACTCGTTACCTAGTCAACATACACTAAAATACAACAAATACTTACTTTCTATATTTTGCCAGCTGTTTTTCAATAGAACTGAACCACAGTTCAAGTATTATATATCATCTTTCTCTGGTATACTACCTTTGAACATAAATGTTTGATTACATGTACTTCTAATGTATTGATAGGACTACATAAGTTAAAAACATTGTCTGGAGGTAGCTGAATTAAGCTGCTGTTATAGTTGTCATATCTTTCACACAATAAGAAACATTAACAATAAGTAACTATAATAAGTCACATTTACTTTTCTATTATTTTGCCAGTGTTTACTCCGTGGTGACTGAACACAGTACAAGTATTGTATTATCTTGTCTCCATCTTTCTTTGAATAATAAAAGAGAAGAAACATTGTTATATACTGTTAAGATATCATGATTATTATTAATATAAAGTCACACAAGAATGATCACGTAAAGTAGACTATCTACACTACAGTAATGATGATGATATTATCTAAGTACTATCTTTCCAGTATCATTTAGACAAAGCACTGTGACAGATGATACATCGTTGGCATATTTTGATTGACATTTTTCTTGTAGACTGTCTTAATTCATTAAATTAAATTGACTACCAATATAACATGCTATATAATACTGTCCAGTCTTTTGTCATTTTTGTTGTAATACGATACCATAACATAAGTTAATGATCCATAGTAAGGTAGGCTATCAATACTTCAGTAAACCTCTAAATTTGATACCAATATAACATGCTATATAAAACTGTCCAGTCTTTTGTCATTTTTGTTGTATCTTTGTAAAAGTGTCCATGAAATATGATACATAACATAAGTTCATGTGCATATGTTAACTTCATATATGTAATATATATTATATATACATATATATAATATATATAATGTATATAATATATGTATTCATGTATAAAATATAATGTGTCAACTCTATATCTTACATTACTAACCTACTTCCACTGCTATACCCATTTATCTAACACTATTACTGGTATATGTACATAATGTACATATAGTTTAATGTATAGTTACTTACATATAATAGTGCATACAAAGGATCACAATATAACTAGTTCCTAATATGCTGGTCCATTTTTCATGCCAAATGGATAACCAGTAGTTCATAGTCTAATGAAAATAAGACAGAAATTATTAACACAACAGATAGGGTAACTACAGACATGTACATGTACACATCAAAATGTTATACATAATACATGTGTACATATACTAAATATATTGTACTCTTGTAACAAACAGAACCTTATAATGTTAACACTAGCCTACTATTACTAACCCAAGCTCCCTATATACCAGTCTACTTGTAATCTCTCTGTATGCACATAACACTGTAGTATAAACATGGTACAAGTATAGACACTATCATTGAGTATTATCAGCTGGTTTCAAACTCCAAAAATTACACTACACACAACTATCCATAGTCTTAAAATCTGGATAGATTGAACAATTTTTACCACTTTCCAATTATGAAGACTGAGACTATAGACAGACTTATGGAAATATGATTGTGATTTGAGCAGTAGGTATGACAGATCAATGAAATAACATACATAAATAATAATTGTGAAACATTGTTATAAGAAAATAACTACTTAGGTGATTGATAAAAGTCCAATGATATGGAGATTCTTGCTAAAATGATGAAAAATTAGTTGTGAACCATTGATAATAAATATTTCAATTAATATGCAATACATAACTGCCACTTTTCATAGATAATAGAACATAAATTCTGAAAACATTAATTGATAAGTTACAATCATATCACACTGCAATTAATCTCCGGGCTGGGCAGTGTCACTTTCTTCTAGTCACCATACACTACATGTTCTATGACCTCTAGTTCCTAGTTTATATTTAAAAATTGTAACTAATCATTTGGAATTATAACTCTTCTTAGTATCATCTGTACCTTTAGTGACAGTATTACAACCTCTAGCTCCTAGTTTTATATTAAATTTTTCTCAATTCAAATACAATATCTTTGACACCACTTGAGTTGACTTTTTGATTTTGTAGTTGTAAACTGAAAGGTTCTTTGTTTAAAATTTAATTTGAATGAGTTAAAAACATTTGGCAAAAACCGTGGCAAGTTTTAGCTGTTGTTTTGCCTTACAACTAGTTTATGACTTATTCCGATTCTTCCTCTTCCTTCTTCTTTTCTTACTTTACCTCCCACATTCTAATCCTCTCACCACATATAATTGCTCAAAATAAGGTAATGCAGCTGGAGAAGGAAGACTTAAGAAGAACAAAAAGCACTTCTATATATGAGGGTTTTACATACTGGTCTTGCACAATTCCCACACTCCTTGATTCCTCAAATTCTGAGAAAGGGAGCACTAGGATGTCATTTTCATCTTCAGTAGGAACAACGTGAAGTGGTGCAGTTGTCGTTTATGGTGTTAGCAAGAACTGCTGGCTGTCTGTGAAGGTGCAGAGGAGGGAAGGGAGTGAAATTGGACATTTTTGTTGAGACTTTTTAAAAACATAGGACTATACAAGGAAATGTATAGATCACATTCCTCAGCAAAATCATCAACTACAGAAAAACTTTATCGATTTTAACAATGTCCTCTATTAATAGGATAAACACCTGTTATGTGAAATGCTTTCATTAATACTTAGTGCTGTCATTGTTTTCATTCAAGCCTTTGAAAGTGGAGCAAGAAAGAATCCTTATTTATCATCTTATGAGGGTTTTTATAATGTATCTTTACATTAACATTCTTTACACCAATGAATCTTTCGGGGTCCAAATATTTCCCTTATCTAAGGGTTGTACTAAATGTGTGTATTTAACTGGGAATGTAAATCTGAAAAACTTTTCTCCTTCACAACAAATGTATATTTCTGGACAATAAGTGTGACAAGTGACCATGTAACAGTAAAAGGGCTAAGTACTTGAGCATATTCACAGAAGTGAACCAATATTTGAACAGTTTCCATGTCCATCCATCCTTTTAAAAAAATTGTCCCTGATACTTCACCAATATTTGTGTTCAGGGCCTAAACTTTTGCATCCCATATAACCATTGGTGGTAATTAAACTACCATCTGCACTTACATACCCAACCACAGTTACCTGTTATCACAGTTATCATCTCCATCAAATACTACACTAGATGTACATAATCGTAAGTTTTTATACATATTATAACAAATGAGTTCCATGTTATTACTGCTTACAGTGAGGAATGTTCAAAGAGATCTAATAATAGGTAATACCTAGTATGATAGCTTCCTAGTCTAGTTAACTAAATATATCACTACATATTGTAGGTAGTATTACTGGTAGTCTAGTGGGTGTTTCAGTTCTAATACTGGTATGTACTGTTTTTGTACTTTACTGGAATTATATATATGATAAGAAGAACTAAGTCACTGAACACAGGTACAGTTAACTACATTTTATATACAACACTCTCTTTATATAAGTCACTATAGATAGTGTACACATCAAGTGATGACTGGTATCCCTCAATATGAGAAATTAACTATAATTACCATTATACTACTGAACTAGAGATGACCACAGTGTTGCATATGGTATGATATAATATTGACCATTAACAGTGTGTGTGTTGTGGTTTTCATAATATATGTATTGATAATGATCTCACTTGGAAATAATATGTTATTATACTATCTTCCTGTTAATCTATTAACATATACTGGCGCTCTCATAAAGTTATACCTCAATATGAGAATATTACTAATTATCATCATACTACTGAACTATATTATGCATATGCAGTATATATCCATTATTGGTCTATTCTATGAAGTGGTAATAGGTACTTATATGATATACATTGTCGCTAATTGTGCATATAGTTAGTATTTTTATTGTGTCATAAAGGTGATCACGAGCATGAACTGATATTTGTGAATGAAAAAGGAACACCATCTAATCTCTTGTATAGTTTTGTTACTCCTCTCTATTTGGTTAAGTTAAGGGTTAATTTTACTGAAATACTAATTGTCCTTAATATTTCAACTAAGGACTTTTTTACATTAGTTTACATCAATATATGTGCAGTCCAATATTGACTTACCCCTAAGTATAAACTAGCCTATATAATTTAATACATGAAAACATACTAGAAGCTAAAAGTAACTTTTGTAGTTTATTGCCCCATAATTGAAGCCATGAACAAGAGATGAATACTATTATATACCTGTAGTCACACAAAAACAAGTTCAAGTACAGTATCACATGATTGATTATATGACATACTCTACAACTGTTTTGCAACTGTATGTTGAAATAAAATGTTAATCTTTACAGTTAATCCTCTATAGTAATTTGTTATTAAAACAATATTATGTTTACTTTTTTGCTTCAAACTACATACATACAACCCTATAACCATGTACAGCTAATGACCTCACTTCAAGTAGGATAGTACCAATATCTCATAGTTTTATAACATAAGTAACTTCATCTTTATTTTTATAATATCACAATTACTACTGTAATAAACATCGTTTGTATACTAAATACAGTTACCGACAATATTTATCTATACTGTCCTGTTGCCATTGTATGTGATTTGTGCATTGCAATTGTCTTGCATTATTCAAAATAATTTTCCCCTAATGTTAGGGATTTTATCAACTTTTACATGCTACTTATATCTATTACCTTATTTGGTATTTACTATTTATAAATACTATGACTTATCGCCAGCATCACAATAGATGTGTTATTGACTTTATTGATACCACTGTTATGAGCTTAACTCGATTGTTTGATGTACCACATATTATGAAAGTTGTAGCTAAATCAACACAGTACCATTAGAGGAAGTGAGTTATTAATATCTTGCAGATGTGGACAACTGATATGTAAACAATATGTACCCATTTCATTTCATGATGTACATGTGTTTTTACACTTGTCATGGAAAGCTAGTAGTTAATAGCTTCTCATAGACGAATAGATAACATAATAACATACTTAGCTTGTTGTATATTCGTCATCTATAACTGCTACATTGTTGTGTACTTACTAAAGTACATTTTTACAATAAAGTAATTCATTTTTTAAAAATCTATTTTGACTCAGTCCGATAAGATAACAATATAAAGTGTTAAAATATCTACTCTATCTGTAGATACAAGTTGTCTATCACATTTGGAGCTTCTAGTTATGAGTAGGTTAGCGGTTAACACATAGGTTTTTTGTTGGGCAGACTGTACTTTGTATATGTACACATGTATTGTGTACATATTAAGTTATATATATGTAACATGGTACATTAATTATCTCTCATGTTTTCATGTTTACTACACTGGTGATACATTATTCACTAATGGTAATAGTACTTACTTACATGCTAAAATACATAATAGCATTATTTTATTTAATAGACATGCTTTTTTCTTAGATACTAAGTATTGAAATCCAAAGTGAATCCAACACAATACTATATACATACCATATGGAGCACATGTGCTAATCTCTAGTTTTAGTAGTAGGTAGTGTATTAGTGATTATATTAACATTCTCATATTGAGGTATACTTGATGAGGAACAGTATCTGTTAGGGATTAACAGGAGATGGTAATATAGTTTATTCATATAATTGAAACAATTAATTAACTTGTGATTTTGTATACAAGCTCATTTTAATCTGGCATTAAAGACATATTAAGTTTTGTTATCAAACAGTAATTGATATACCACAGTATTAGAACTAATGCTTACTAATCCACTGCTACTCAATATCTACATATACTGATGAAATTTTTGTGATTTGGCACTACTTGGCAAACAGTGTGAGTTAATATTAATATAATGCTAAAAAGAATTATAATTATTTATTATTAAAATATCTACACAAAGTGTTGTATTCTTTGTGTAATAACATTTCCAAGAAATTGTTATAATAAGTTTTCATAAAACTTCCTATTACTACATATTTTTGGTATTATATGATAACTATGATAATAACTGTACAATATTTACAATAATATTATAAGATAATACACTATAATTTGTATACTGGTAGCAAGCGAAGCCAGACCCCTTCCCTAGCATTTTTTATCAAATTGGCCGTATGAAACCATACCACTTGTTGACAGCAGCGTCTTTATATTTGTCGGATGACGAAGTAAGTTTTCTCCAAGTGTAGAGATTACGTTTTTTACATAACTATAAAATAGTCAAACAAGACTGTTGATACTATTCTTATTTTTTTATAAAATCATTCTCTGTTGCAGGTAAGTGTAAACAAAACTAAGTAAATATAAATTATTGCACGACAATAACACGTAAATGCAATGAATATACATCTTAGGATTAGTTAGTTTAGAGGTTAATATAGTATTGGTAGTACTAGTATAGAATAATATTGTTTTGATAAATCTGTTTGTTTTAACAATCAATTATAATCATGCATTGTTTATATAGTTAAGATCATGTATATTTTTTTATAAAGCTAACCACATGAATATTTAATATCAGTCAATTTATTGACACATTTTGTATACTATATGTTAACTGTACTACTGTATACCAAGTCTACATGTATTGATTTTGGTTTATTATATTGATTAATTTCATTTATTTTAATAGATATCAGTATCTTCACTATTTTACCAGAGACACAATATGTCTACCTTCTCATAATGTGACATTTGAGTGTGCTACTAACTTAAACTGGATATACTCTCTCATTTAACTATATCTTTAGTGATGGATCTATAACTCCAACATTGAAGAGACTAATCTAACTGATGGTGGTATAAAAGTCTCAACTACCTTTATTGTAACTAGCACACTCAATGGTACTCAGAGTTGGATGTAGAGCTGATCATAGTGTTCACACACCAATGGTAACTTTCATTAGCCAATGCTATATTCAAGGTTAGTATAATTAATGAAATATTAAATATCTCCTTAAATCAGGTCCTCCCAAAGCTGTCTCTAACTCCAAGGATATCAATTAGATCATTGTTGTATTGTGTTCTCCTGGTCTCCTCCATTCACATTAGGACAGTTAAGTGTGTGGTATCAAGTGACATTAAGTTTAAGAGAAGAAGTAATATCATCAGAAGTTAATCTATACTACTTACTAACTACACTTATTGTCCTATTGACCTAACTAATGGAGAATATAGACTTAATATTACTACAATGAATGGAGCAGGGACTGGAATATGGAACAGCATTACTACAATGTTTAATACAGGTAAGCAATTTAATTTAACTTTTATCTTAATTCTAAAATTTGAGTTATGATATGTTAATCATGTTGTTAATATTAAGATATATAGTATAGTCAAAGAAAATAGTTTTGTAAAATTTTATGATCCAAAATCACTATGGATAGTGACACAATAATAAATATACTAACATGTTGTTTTGGTTGATTAAATCTTTCATACTCAATTAGATCCTACTTTATAGAGTAATGTACTTATTCTATGACATGCATAGATTTGGAACAGTAGTACTATTGTGTTAATCACTTGTTTACTAAAATATAATTGTGTTTCCTTCTCACCAGACTTGATAATCAAACTTGATTATAATAATCACATGACTTATCGTCAAAATGATGACTGGACCTATCACTTTGAAATAAGACCAGTAAATGATCACATGATCTATCAATATATCACATGACTTGTTCCCTTACAGTCCACTCAACTCTGTACTCAGCCTCTTATGAATACAACAGTGATGAGTTGTAACTTAAAGAACTCTTCTAATTGTTATAACAGTACTAATATTACTATTATCACTAACTTTAATGTATACAAGACTATAATATCAGTTAATTGATCTTCCTCTAGAGAGAAGTTCAATACATTTGTATACTTACAATATAAGAGTGGACAGATATTTCAAACTACTCCAGTAGTTACCAGTAATTATATATTGTATGTGTTACATTATGTCATTACTATCTTTGATAACAGGTAGTCATGATCTACAACAGTTAATTACAACTAATACATCAAATGATATATTATGTCTTCAGTTTATCTTTGTTACTGGAAGTACAATAAATGAAGTACATCTACATCTACAGTGTGATCATAGACTTCATCTTTTTGATAATGAAGATCTCTCACGTAATAATGAAAGTATCTTTACCAAATGTTTTAGTGGTATAACTGCTAATATTTGGACATTATATGTATGTGATGGAGTCCTACTAATGTCGGTGATACATGTTCTAATCCAGCTGTCATATTAACTAATATTAGTATCACTGTAGAGCACCTATAGACCTTCATCTACTAGGATATCTACTAGTCCCTCTTTCAGTAAATACAGTGTCTAGTAGTTTGACAAGTAAGTATAAAGTAATAATATAATGATTATTGTATCTTCACTATTACTGTTATTTTAGTTAATGTGAAATACATTACTCCTACTGAACAAAAACAAACCTACAGCAGAGGAAGCCATAGGAATTACTGTAGGAGTTGTAGTTACTATTATAATACTTATTATGGCTGTTATTGGTATGTTATCATTGCTTTATTGCTTTGTGTTAAATAAAAAGAAAAGTAAGCTAAAAGATATAGTAGTTGATGATATAAATATCACTTCAGAGGAGAATACCCCAATTGCTTCACATAAATCTCAGTAAACTAGTACTACACCTCTATATATGATTTCGCTCATTCCAAAAATTCAGGAGACAATTATGAAATGAATAACAATGAGGTACTTGAGTATAATACTTAATATATTTTGTATTACTCGTCAGGATATACAAGAGAGACCTAAAACACCAACAACAGGACAAGATGTTACTCAACAGGTATATCATAGTTACATTTATAATAATTATTATTGTAACTATATAGTCATCTCATTATGCTGATATCACAATAACAAATAGAGTTAAAGCAGCCATTGAAGTACACTCCAAGGTTAAATATTCTGAAGTTAATTTGAATCCAGTAAGAAAAAATAGTTGAAACTAACGTCTCTTTATTCAGTAAAAATTAACAAGAGAACACGAGAGTGATAAACTAAGCCACTATGACAACAATATTAAAACAATTTATTATCTTCTTGTTTATGCCGAGTGTTGATGTTGTGTTGGTAGTAAGAAAATCACTTAAAATACATACAAAGTAAATATCATGGTATAATGTATGTGTTTTCTTAATTAATTTACATATCTTGTGAAACCTATAAGTACAACTGTATTTCTTTTTTAGGTACTTACTTTATAAATTTTTCATGGTATTTGTTTATTTTATTCACTTAACCCTTGATAATTAAAAATTCTTCCCCTGTGCTATTATGAACATGATAATTAAAAAAGTTGCTGATTATCAATGTCGACATTTATCTAGTTAGATATAGATAGAAAAATGATTAACTATGATACTTTAGCAATAAAAAGAGTTATACACAAACACAACATCAATATAATAATAAAATATTCAATATATCAAATAAATATATTATTTATATAATATATTATTTAATATATTTCTTGTAACTCTAGTACACCTTATTAAAAGGCATGTGTACATTGCTTATACTCACATGATGAATTTATGAGTAACTTTGTTTGGTAACTTAGATCACTTTGATGTCACTAGAGATGCAATAGTACACATTTGTAAATGATTTCATTACACAAGGGACTTCAAACTCAAATATCAAAAGTATGGATACATGGAGTAGTAAATACAATTATGTCTACAGTCTCTACACATGTACCAGGTTAATATAATATATGATAACTTCATGATGTACTGAGCATATGGAATCAGTTTGTGTTGTTGGTATTAGCACATTGGCTTGTTATTTTTGTTTTATTTAACTACACAAAAAGGAAGAGCACAACATAACATTAATTGTAGACAGTTAATATGATACTATACAGTATGTAATATACAATTAACTACTATGGAATGCAAAATATATACCATGTAAGTTATTTGTTGGAGTAAACAAGTTACAGCTATAGTATATAAAATAACTTATTCCACTCTCTTCCTCCCACTCATCCTGCCCAGAGGCAAGTAAGTCTGGCTGCAACGTAAGTTGTATAACATAATTATTCTTGGAATGTCAGATCATATATGTCCAAGTGTTATTACCTTATACAAATTGTAGTATTCTTATCATTAACTGTACACCTGTCATGATTACACAATGCTTATGCTATGTGTATGAAACATGTTATTGTTAAATAGTTTGTAATAAATAACAACAGTTTATAATCACATAAAATAGAAATATTAAAGAGACAATATGCATCTGTTATGTCCACTAGTAATAAGCTCAATAGTGAAAGTTACTGGGACAGCTCTAAGCTCAAGACTAACAATGAGAGGATTATATATTGAGATCTGGATATAATCACAATTGAGATTATATCATCAATGGAGCTCTATTTCCTATACCTAAAACCTTTCTAACCCTAAATATAGTAACATTCAACATTTGTTACTATTTTTAGTAAATGTATGCTTTATTGATTTAACTAATTATACAGGTTACATGTAGCAAAACTATTAGCTACATAAACAGTCAGTACATTAGTAATCAAAACAGTATGATGATGTTTACATTTTTGAATAAAATATTTCCCAACATGCAATCTGTGCAACTGTGTATTGCTTTAATCAACCAATCAGTGTTACATAAGGAAAGACTGAAGAGTTATAGAAACTGGTGTTGCTAAGAATTGTCTTCTTGAGTTACAGAATGCTAAAGCTTGATTTGTCATATTCAGCCTTGTAGAGTTTAGAGTAAAATATACTGGTTGTAATACATATAAATTTTGGCACATAGGTTGATTTATTCATTGCTAAAATATGTTACTACAATAATGCAACAAATAACAACACAACTCAATCTTAGGACCACCTGGAAGCACATTAGGCCAAAAAATAAAAAAAGTGATTACTGCTCAATTGGAAATTAGAGTTAAAATTACAACTACACTGATACTAATTATAGCTAAGTCAGAACTCATTTAATTCTCATCTTCCTATGTTTATTCAATAGTTGTTCATCATTTCTCAAAGAAGCTAGACATTACCTAAACATATGAGACATCAGGTGAAATATATATGTTCTTGTAGTTCTGTATTGTGGATTTGTAAAACTAAACTATGGTATAAATCAGTTTTCAGAGCCAATATCAACCCAACGTCTGTTCCATTAGATGCTACCGTTTGAAAAGGTTCAGTAACTTGTTAAGATCAATAACTTTGTTAGATCCAGCTAAGAACTGTATTAGACCAAGATAGAGTGTTTGAGCAGCTGTGATCATGAAGAAAGTACGTACATAAGCAACTTGTTAATTTTTTAAAAAATGATGAAATGGAACATCCAAAATCTAATACCCAGATTCCAACTTAAGACTGAAAGGGCAATATTTTTACTGCATAAGTGGATTGCAATGTATGCATTTGGATATTAGATATACATGAGACTGATTGTCTACAGTATTTTGAGGTTGTAAATGAATAGGACTACAACATTAAAGTCATTTTAATCATACTCTTTATAACAAATTAATAAACGTATTAAAGTTAATGATGCATAATGATGTAATAGTATCATCATGCACTGGCAATGCATCTTCTTTAACCAAGAAAATCAACTTAATAGAAGTATCTCTAGACAACAAATCTTTCAATCATAACAGACATAATATTACTTTGAAGAGACCTTAAACTTATGACTATAATATGTAACACACTCTCTTCACAGCTAGGGACAAGTACACATAGAATTGTGGTTACTAATTAACCTTTGAACTTATTAGGGATGGGTTGGGATTGTCGACCTTAATTAATTATGATGTCAGGTATTGTGTGTGTATTTGTATTCCATGTGTGTCACAGTGCCTGGGAGAACATTTCTGGCATAAAGAACACTCTGAATTAAGTGAATCAAGGAAAGATATTATGACCAATCTCATTCATTTACAACCTTAATACACTATAGACTTTCAGTCTCATCTATATACCCAAATACATGCACTGCAATACTTATACAGTAAGATAGGGCCTCTTTCAGTCTTGAGTGGGATTAGATTTTCATGTTCCACTTCATCATTTTTTAAGAAACTATTTGCTTTTGTTTCCAGATTTATGTTGCTGTGATTACTTGTCATCTGAATGTATCCTTTACAATATAATAGGATGTAATTTTGATATAATATAGTATGAATTCTAAGTGTATTGAATGTGTTGTTGTGATTTTGTTTACTCTATTCTTTGTTGTCATCTGAATGTGTTGTTTAAATATATTAGTGGGTAAGTGTGATATAATGTATTAAATGTGTTATTTTTTGTTACCTTATTGTTTTTATTGTTGTTAATGGTTTTAATACGTAGCATTAGAGGCTTGGTTGGCTGTACTATAATTATTTTGGATGTGTGGTATCTATGTTTATCCACTTTTTGATTTATTATATTGTTGTATGGAACTTTTAAGACAAAGAAATGACAAAAAACTGCATCCTTTAATTGTAGATTCTTATAGCTGCCAATAAATTTTGTTAATCCTAACTGTGAGTGTAAGGAAAATAGATGTTTTTTAGAATGCTTAAAGCTTCTTGCTAGCCTCTGCCTATCATTTTATCATTTAGAGCTATAATCTTCCAAAGACATTGTAGCTAATTATGCAATATCACTATAGTCAGTGTTAGTCAGTATCTTCCAAAAAATTATGAAAGGACTTTTAATTATAATCTTGTTACTCTTTTTAATGACTTTTATGCTTTTTTATCCATTGTTTTGTTCACAGTATTTAGTATTGATTAGAATTGTCTTATTATTCTACAAAGAATTAATTATATTGCTAAATGGTTCAAAATTCTTTCAATATTGTTACAAAACTGTTATAATAATGTGTATAATGAATAAGTTTGCTGTATTACTGTGAATTTTAAGAATGATACTGATTAAGTGACTACCAATATATTGTATTTCTAATGAAATGTTTATTATCAATATATTGTTAGTAGTAATAGTGAAGATGTTAACATTGTACAATTAGTTTAATAAAAATGAGTGCATACTGATCGGTTTTCCTACTTGTTTTATGGTAAGAAACTGTAGTATTGACAAATGTTTGTACATGTAAAAAAAAAAGCTATTTTGCTGAATTTGTTTTTATCAGAAAAATGAATAAGTATTTGTTAGTGACCTTTTCAGAAAAGGTGTGAGTGAATTGTTTCATAAGGAATGCTAGGTCTTCCTCCTTGATACTGAAAAATATATTTTTAATTATAGTCACAAAACCTCGTGTTAAGTTTCAAATTTGTGTTATAATGTCCAATTGTTGAGAGTGATTTGACTTATACTACATTATATCACACTTACCAACTATTATATTTTAAACAACACATTCAGATGACAAGTAATCACAGCAACATAAGTGTGAAAAACAAAACAACAGAGTAAACAAAATCACAACAACACATTCAATATGTTCTGAATTCATACTAGGCTATGACTATAATTGCTCAAAATATACTTAATAAAAAACTTCGTTAGAAGCTTCAAGCATTATTAATGATTAATACCCAATGTCATAGCAATTACATTTAACAGGATGCATGCACTTTAATGTTATTTGTTGCTCTCATAAGTTACTTACAACAATAGGGATTAAAATAGCAAAACTGGACACATGTAGATACCACACAATCCCAAAAAACTTATTATACAGCCTACCAAGCTTCCTATACCAGGTATTAAAAACCATTAATATCAATACAAACAATAGAGTAAATAAAAAACAACATTAATTCAAAAAACTTAGAATTCATACTACATTATATCACACTTACCGACTATTATATTTTAAACAACATGTTCAGATGACAAGTAAATACAGCAACTTAAATGTGAAAAACCAAAACAATAGAGTAAACAAAATCACATTATTGTGTCTGTTAAGATTTGTTGTTGTCTAGCTATTTTGTATTAAATTGACTCCTTGACTAAAGAAGATGCATTATCAATGCATGACCTACTATTGCATCATTATGACATCATTACTTTTAAATAAATTTATGAGTTATTACAAAGAGTCTGATTAAAATGACTTAGTGTTGTGGTAGAAACAGTTGGCACTAAATCCCAGTGTTTGCAGGCTATTGTCAAGATGTTTTGTAGCATGACCTTCAATTACATTTCTAAATTAATATAACTTGTATATTTTATTTAACAGTATGTCTTATTAAATCTAATGAAAGATCTGCTTAACATGAAACAATAAACTAAATCCAAAAGTGAAATTAAAAAAAATTAGAAAACAAGTTAAGATAAGACATGTCATGTGTTAATTCCTGCTGGTCATTAGTCTGTCATTTTATTTTATTCGACATAACACATTGCATTACCAAATTATTATTGGTATGTTTCATATTCATATTATAAATTCATTTGTGGCTGTTATTGGTAGTTTTATTATTCAAATAAAGTTGTTCTGTGAAATTTTAAAGTATATCTATTAAACCATACTGTTCTTGCTAAGAGATAAGTATCAATTATGTGACTCTTTGTACAAGTAAACAGTCATTCTACCACCTAGCTAGTTGTCACATATCCAACTATAAAATTAAGAAACTAACTAACTTGTCTGATAGTTCAGTGCTATTATGTATGAATCAGGCCATATTGAGAAGGTAATACTAAAAGTATGTGTATTTCTTATTATGTATGCCATACTTTATTTAACTCTATATCATAGGGTATGCTGTACGCTTTCCAACTGTTAGAAAGGTGATGTGATATAGCCTATTTACAGTGACTTTCCAAAAAGTAATTTCCCAACAATTTGTGTCACATACAATGTATAGTATGTTGATGGTTTTTTTTACAATTGTGAATACATAGGGTTTCTCATTTACTATAGCAAAGTTGATGTAAAACCAATGTGATGATAGATGCAACTTCAATTGATAATCCACCAACATTCCAGCAAATAAGCACTTTATTCTTTGTGTTGTAGTATTAACAACACATTTATGTTACAATTAACAAGTTCATACAATGCAAGATATGGGATAATTGATAATGATAATAATTTTAAGTTACCATTGTTATATAGCATATACATATATACTATATAGATAGATAGATAGATAGATAGATAGATAGATAGATAGATAGATAGATAGATAGATAGATAGATAGATAGATAGATAGATAGATAGATAGATAGATAGATAGATAGATAGATAAATAGATAGATGGATAGATAGATAGATGGATGGATGGATGGATGATGGATGGATGGATAGATGGATGGATGGATGGATGGATGGATGGATGGATGGATGGATGGATGGATAGATAGATGATGGATGGATGGATGGATAGAGAAGAGCTAATTATACAGAAAACTATGTATCTTCTACAACATGGCAAAACTGTTTCAATCAATGTGGTAACCATTTAATATCTACATATAAACATAATTATATAAAAGCTCACAACAATTTTCAATGTAACAATGATACTAATGTGAGATGTACAGTTTGATCACAGTGATAACTCACTGTATGAGTCTATGTACTATATTTTGTAACACAACTAACATTGTATTTAGTAAATCACCAAAAGATTCTTCCTACAAAAAAATGTCACATCTATTTCAGGACACTTGTTCTAGTTTCATATATACTTGAAATTATTACTCAAACTTTTGTTGTGGATGTATAATGATGCAGTTCAAAAAAACCATAAATTTTATTTAAGGTTAATTTTTAATTCACAAGAAGTCATAAAGGTCATAAGTAACTCTCCTATCAAGAAAGTAGTAATGCAGCTGCTACACATCCTCTTAATTTAAAGTAATAGCTGTCTTACTCATAGAGGTACATGTGAATACTTTTATAATTATTATTTTTAAGTTATCTCCTGACAAATTTGAAAAAATACAACTGTTATTTTCCTTCTTCATTGTGATTACATTGTGTGTGCTCTGCTATTTATGTTATGACCATCTCATAAGAACAATGACATAATTAATTTTAATTCATTTATAGTAAGTATAACAAAATAACTATGTTTATAATATTAAGTCATAACAATAAAGTAATCATATTATATTATCACAATTATATTCTGTATTACTGCTATTGTAGTTGAAATTGCGCATTGGTATAATAATAGGTATGTTTAATTTATACCTAGTGCTCTTATTATTAATTTTTTATAGTTATTATTACTATAACTGCATTATTGTATATTATTGTCATATTATTAAAAAAAATAATTATAATAACTGTAAGTTTCAATATCACATAATTTTAGATATATATATATTATCACAAGACAAAAGAAAAACTTCAAGACATCAATAAATGGAACCCAGGATTATAATATCATGTACAATGTGGAAGGATACAATGACTATTTTAGTCTCACATAACAAACAACCATAGTGTATATAGTACTGAAGTAATACATTTAGTGGTATAGTATTTTGGTTAATCCAAGTGAACATTGTCAAGAATAACTTAGATACATGCTGAATGTTCCTTAGTCCTGTTTTCAGAGTTTCATTTGAGATTATAGCTGTTGTAATAATATATTGTTATTTATAACTATTCTAATAAAGGTAAACACACAAAACTTTAGTTGGACATGTGACTATTATTATGACATTATTAACATTCATACATACACTTTAATAAATGTCCAATACTAGTGCCTCCTAATGTAGCAAAGCTGTTACAAAATATTATTGACTTGCATATCTCAATGACATACATAGAAATATAATAATGATAATAACTGTAGTAATGACTACTTACTGGTCAAATGATCACATGTTTCTATAGTAATAGTAACCATGGAAACTAAACATGGTACAGGACTCTCCTCTTTAATATCAAATACATGTATAATATATATACCAGTATGGTTTATCATATGTACATCAAGTTACTGTACTACTATATACTGCAGAAGACATCAATGATATTTTGTACTATAGGTAGAGGAGGTTAATGAAATAAGACAACCTTTAACAATAGCTCCTCTTATAAAATGACAGCTGTAACATGTTCTACCAATATTACATGTTCTACCAATATTCACTAATATTGTATGTACCTAATGAATGAGAAAATAGTTGTAAGTCATTTATAATGTACTTACTTAGTACAGTTGATTCTGTTATATCAATAACAGCTCCACTTGGTAATGATAAAGTCATTCTTGTCTTCCATATTTTATTCTCAGTTATATTTACAATATAGATGGTAACAACAATAACTCCTTCATCAGTTAGAATTATTGAATTATTTAGAAATATAGAAAATTATCTTCATTGTATATAACAACATTTAGTTGAGCTGACTCCACTGTATGTGGACATTGTTGAATTTCCTAATATCACAAACATGAGGTATCTAGAGATATCATAATGTAACTTACCAAATCATA
The DNA here is from genome assembly GCF_016097555.1 of Gigantopelta aegis. NCBI lineage: Eukaryota > Metazoa > Mollusca > Gastropoda > Neomphalida > Peltospiridae > Gigantopelta > Gigantopelta aegis. The sequence goes on along the minus strand of NW_024533679.1, from coordinate 5,540 downwards.
TAATGTTACATTTAGTATCCAACTATTAACTGATCTGATAAAGGTAATAAATTATATATTAGTAACCATAGTGATAATACCTCCTGGTCTGGGTTTTATCTATTGGGGGGTGGGGGTGGGAGGAAGCTTCCCCCCAAACTCAATAACTTTCCCCCACAAAAATTTACAGTGATTTAGTAGCGTGAAATTAGGATGAGAGAAGAAATATTAGAGCATTCAATGAGAATATGTATTAAAGGACCTGAATGTTTAACAGATGAAACACTGGAAGAAATTATCGAAAATTATAAAAAAGTCAAGAAAAGAAAAATAGCCCCCTAATTAATTTCGTATTATTTATTCTCTTTAGCTATTCACAACATATTATTTTAATAAAGCTAAAATTGCATTGGAAGTCAACTTCTCCCCCTCTTTGAAATTACTTAAGACATACCTCTGCAATACATTTGATCAAATAAGAACCATTTGATAACATTTTAGGAGTGACATTATGGGAAGTAATTTCATCTATATATAATATAATTAGTTGAAGAGAGATTGAATGTAACTGCTTTACTTACCTTCGGGTATTACAATTGATCTAGTACTTATCACCTTCGCCAGTTGAGTTATTACCACCTACACTAATTGTATATGTGCCAAATTGACTGGGACAGTACTGCCATGTTGTAGAAGATGGAGTGTTCTGTGTAAGTAATTCTCCTCCATAAGTAACATTGATGATATAACCAGGTATGGATACCAAAGAGAAGAGAGGGGAGATCAGGAACAGTTTATATACTGACTTTGTACATGACATATCAAGTTGCTGACAGCAGCTAGTTCACCTAATAAGAGGAAAATATAATGACATATGTCATAGAATGTGTTACCTTGTATTCTCAGAGTAAGGTTATTGAAGCTAGTGTAAAGTGTGCCATCAACAAATCCTGGTGCAAGGCATCTTGCTACTGTTGGATAATATCATCATAACAGATGAGGGGACAGTATCTGTTAGTATATTAACAGGAGATGATAATATAGTTAATTCATGTAATTACAACTATTAATCAATTTGTAATTTGTATACAAAACTCATTTTTAATTTGGCCATAATATGACATATTAATTTTTATTATCAAACAGTAATTGATATACCACAGCATTGGAACTAATGCTTCCTACTAATTCACTGCTACTTAATATCTAGGATATGGTGATAAAATATTTGTGATTAGACACTAATCAGTAAGCTAATATTATCATAATGTTAAAAAAAAAATTATTATTATTATTGTTAAAATAACAATAACAAAGTGTTGTATTCTTTATATGATAACATTTTCAAGATATTATAATAATAAGATTTCATAGAACTTAATGCTGTTACTAAATATTCTTTAGTATTGCATAATAGCTTTGATAATAAGTATAATTTTATAGAAATACATAATGCACGATAATTTGCATAATGATAATAGTTTACAGTATACAGTCTCACGAAGCCATACCCCCTTTATCTAAGTCTGCATTGTTTTATCAAATTTGGGCGTGTCATCCCACACACTAGCTTGACAGTAGCCGTCTTTTATTTTAGCGAGATGACAAAGTAAGTTTTCTCGAAGTGTAGTGATTACATTTTATGTACACTATAAAATAGTCAAACGAGACTGTTGATGGTATTCTTACTTTTTATCACAACAGTATTCTCTATTGCAGGTAAGTGTAAAAAAACTAAGTAAATATAAATTGCTATCCGACAGTAACAAGTAATGTGATGAAAATATACATCTAAGATTAGTTAGGTTAGAGTTAGATATACCATTGGGAATACTAGTATAGCATAATACTGTTTAATAAATCTGTTTGTTTATCAACCAATTATAATCATACATTGATATATAGTTGAGATCATGTATGTTTTTATAATAAAGCCATACCTACATGATATTTAATATAAATGAAATTATTGACACACTTTTAAACTATATGTTAACTGTACTACTGTACACCAAGTCTACATTTATTATTTTTGGTTTATTAGATTAATTAATTTAATTTGTTTAATAGATTCCAGTATCTTCCCACTATTGTACCAAAGACACAACATGTCTACCTCAATCATAATGTGACATTTGAGTGTGCTACTAACTTAACTGGATATATTCTGTCATTTTCTTATTCTTATGATGGATCTGTAGCAGTAACAGTTAAACAAATTAATCTACCTGATGGTGGTATAAAAGTCTCAACTACCTTTACTGTAACTAGTACACTCAATGGTACTAGAGTTGGGTGTAGAGCTGATCATAGTGTAACACACCAATGGTAACTTCATTAGCCAATGTTTATATTCAAGGTTAGTATAATTAATGAAATATTAAATATCTCCTTAAATCAGGTCTTCCCAAAGCTGTCTCTAATCTCCAAGGATATCAGTTAGATGATTGTTGTATTGTCTTCTCCTGGTCTCCTCCATTCACATTAGGACAGTTAAGTGTGTGGTATCAAGGTGATATTAAATGTAGGAGAAGAAGTAATATCATCAGAAGTAATCTATACTACTAACTACACTTATTGTCCTATTGATCGAACTAATGGAGAATATAGACTTAATATTACTACAATCAATGGAGCAGGACTGGAATATGGAACAGTAATACTACAATGTTTAAAACAGGTACATAATGATAATATTAATTTTGTAATTCCATGATTCCTCCATTGTATTATTGTTTCTTTATAACAATGTGATTGCATATTTCCATACTCTTGTATGCTTCCAATTATAAAATTAACTAAACTTTTAAAAAATATTTTAATATATTATGTAAAAATGAGACATAAACAAAGAGCATTGTTTTTATAATCCAACTACTACTGTACATTCAAATAATCATTCTGGGACCCTATCATGTATGCTAGCAATATTTAATAGTGTCATATTATAAATTATTACATTACTAAATGAGTTCCATTTCATAGAAAAAAAAATTGACGTAATCCTTTGACATTTTTGGCAATAATAAATATTCTAATTTTATTATTTAACATCTTTCATATTCCATTGGAACCTTATAAAGTAATCTACTTATGGAGTACATAGGACTTCGAACAATAGTCTTATATTCTATTATGTTACATAGTGTACATGGTTTTAGGAATTGATATTGTTTTTCTTTCATAGACCATACAATTAATACCTATTATAATAATCACATGACTTATCGTCAAATTGATGACTGGACCTATCACTTTACAATAATACCAGTTAGTTATCACATGATTTATCAATAAGTCACATGACATGCTCTCTTGCAGTCCACTCAACTCTGTAATCAACCTATTATGATACAACAGTGATGAGTTGTAATTTAAGAACTCTTCTGATTGTTATAACAGTACTAATGTACTATTATCACTGACTCTAATGGATATAAGACTATAATATCAGTAATCGATCTTCCTCCTAGAGAGAAGTTCAATACATTTGTATACTTACAATATAAGAGTAGACAGATATTTCAACTACTCCAGTAGTTACCAGTAAGTATATTGTATGTGTTTTGTATATATTATTAATAGTTTGTTTAAAGGTACATATGATCTACAACAGTTAATTATAACTAATACATCAAATGATATATTATGTCTTCAGTTTTATCTTTGTTAATGGAAGTACAATAAATGAAGTACATCTACATCTACAGTGTGATCATAGACTTCATCTTTTTGATAATGAAGATCTCTCTCGTAACAATCAACTTACATTTACTAAATGTTTCAGTGATATATCTCCTGGTAATAATTGGACATTATATGCATGTGATGGAGTCCTACCGAATGTAGTGATAGATGTTCAAATCCAGCTGCTATATTAACTAATATTAGTATTACTGGAGTACCTATAAAACCTTTCTAGATTATCTACCTTGATATCTACTGGTACCTCTATTAGTATTAGAGTGTCTAATAGTTCAGAATGTAAGTATAGATACATAATATAATGACTTTTATATCTTCACTGCTATTTTAGTTATTGTGAGTTCGTCCACTCTTGCTAAACAAAATCTTACAACTGGGCAAGCCATAGGAATTATAGTAATTGCTGCAGGATTTATTATGACAATACTTATTATTGCTGTTGTTATTGGGTGTATCAGTGCTTTATTACTTTGTGTTAAAAAAGAAGAAAGTAAGCTAACAGATATAGTAGTTGATAATATAAATATCACTTCAGAGGAAAATACAACAGTTGTTCCTAGAAACCGCATCAATAGTACTACACCTCTATATAATGATTCCCTAATTTCAAAAAGGTACAAGACAATTATGGAATGAATAACAAAGTGGTACTTGGTTATAATAGTTAGCATATATTTCTATTTACTGTTTCAGGATATACAAGAGAGAATCTAAAACACCAACAACAGGAACAAGATGTTACTCAACAGGTATATCATAATTACATTTATAATAATTATTATTGTGACTATATAGTCATCTCATTATGCTGATATAACAATAACAAATAGAGCTAAAGCAGCCATTGAAAGTACAATCTGAGGTTGAATATCTGAAGGTAATTTTGAATCCAGCAAGAAAAACTAACTAATTGTTTATTAATTATTTTCATTCTTTTTCAGTGAAAACTAAACAAAAGTCCCACTCAAAAAGAATCAAAGGAGTTAGTCACATCCAAAAGGGGCACATAAATGGTTTCCTAATTGGTATTAAGACTTGGTATGAGTGGAGAAACACTTGAAGAAATACGAGAGAATTTCCAATGATATTCCTGATCGTTGCCTTGGTAACTTGTTTTATGAATGGGAACAGAATCCTTGTGAGACAAACCGTTTAACTTGGGGCACTCTTCTAAAATACTGAGATCTGTTAAAGTTGGAGAGGAATCTCTCGCAAACAAACTGCAGGGACATTCTTTGATGTAACAAATATTGTTTTGTTGAATTTTTAACAATTTATTAGTTACTATTGTAAATTGTTTTTTTTTCAAGAAGTGCTAAAGTAAGCCCACTATGACAACAATATTAAAACAAATTAATAATAATGAAAGTATCTTCCAAAGTTTTCAGGGGTAACTGCTAAAATTGGACATTAATGTGGTTTGAATCCTAACCTAATGGTATGATAAGTTCAAATCACTGTTATTTAACATATTTTTTAGGAGACCTATAAAATTCTTATATGGATTATATACCTCTGTCTATTACAATTTATAGTTGGGCAAGTAAGTTAAAATAAAATAAATGCATTGTTCTCATTTATGTTATTTTAGTTATTGTAAGCCTTCCAAAAACAAAACAAACCTAAAATAAGCAAGCCATAACAATTCTGTGGAATTGCTTTAATTATATACTTATTATAGGTTGTTGGTATTTTTTATCGTTTTTTGCTTTGTGTGCAGAAAAAAAAGAAGTAAAAGATACGTAGTTAATAAAAATACATTGAAAAAAATACAACAATTTTCGAAATGCACATATACAACATCCCTATTAAAGATTCCACTTTCCAAAAATTCAGGAACAAAGAAAGGATAAAAA
>NW_024533678.1:0-83377 GCF_016097555.1 Gigantopelta aegis | reverse complement strand
TTTTTAAATTGTTATTTTCTTTAAGGTTAGGTTTGGGGTGACTCAGGTACTCCTTATCCCATTTTTCTAATCTTGTTGTCAAAACATGTCCTAAAGGAGAAATGTCTCATAACTCTTTGGACCGATCATTCCACCCAAAGGTATGCATACCTTTCAAAAGAATTACGAAAAATCATTTGCTTGTCAAGTAGCACTTGTGACTCTTGACAGAATCTTCTTCTCCTATGTCAAGTAACTCTGCCAATTCCTCTACATCTGACTGGTAATTTCCTGCTTCTCTGTGGGTAGCAACACGAGGTATCAAAGAAGCAATTTGACACGTCTTCAAGTAGTTCTTCGACAAGATTTATAAAGCCAGCAGTTTCATTCGGATGTCTAGGAAGGCTCAAAGACCATTTTCAGGTGCTTGCGTTCAAGTTTAGCTTCTAATAGAGGAGGCATATTACTTTTGTCTTGAACTGTGTTTCTCAAGAAAATTATTGAAGAGAACAATGGACACAGTTAAACAGGACCATCCAATATGATATTTCAATATAATTCTATATAATGTCGCCACATATCTGTGTCTTCCTCAGCTGGAAATATCCAAATTTTCTTTGACTAGAGCATGGATTCTGTCAGATCCAGCTGTTATTGTGTGTCATATCTCATTTGACGCAAGTGCTCTCTGTCGTCAAGGTTAGAAGCTATCCTTTTTTTCATCTTTACGTAAATAAAGTGGGTGTTCACTCCATTGAGCCATTATCTCAGTATGGTGCCAACATGGCCTTAGCTAGTCGAACACGTTTCTCTAAATCTCGAACCAGTATCACGAGTAGACTCAATATACTCCCACACACCTAATTAATAACAAATAATAGTTTCTAGGATTAGTATCATGTTCATATACCCATCACTGGTCCAGTTTAATTGTGACAACTGCTCTCTCCCAATTGAACATCAATAGCCTTAAGCTGTCCTTCTACTAAAGGTTCCTCTACATCCAATATAGTTTCTTAACCTATAACACATACACATATCACACACACAGACACAATTTTTTTTTTTTACTTTGTGTTGTATAGAACCCAGTGACATCTAGTTCTGAGAAACTTCCGATAGGTAAATTCATCGTTAGAGAAGACTCTAGCAGCACTCCTCTGTATAAGTTGATCAGTAAGTCCTTCACGTTGATTGAGCTATTTTACTTCCCTTAACAATGAAACCAACTATAATACAAAAATCAAGAACAATTCCAAATTTTTCCAATTGCACCCTGAGGATCAAAGTTAACTTGAATGAGTTCCAAATTATCTTTTTTTCTCGAACTAAAAGTGGTTTCTCAAGATTCGATTTAGCTATGGATCCACGCTTGAACCCACTCTTGAAATACTTCATTCTCAAAGCTAACTCAGTATTATATATAAACAGCATACAATAATCTAATTATACTTTTTATAAGTTCCATCATTTCATCTGTACTTGCTGAAGACCATCATTGCTTTCGCACTCTCAGAGGTCCTACAAAAAGAACCATTTCATATATTACATTAACATGACAAACACCTACCCATGGTTTATAGTTCGTAGCTTCTCAACTGAACAGCTGGCTCCTTTCACATAGTTCTGACTCAGCGTACATATACCCAGCCAACTTTAGGCATATTTTTGTGTATAATAGGTCCATTAGGAGTCTGAGCCAATGACATACTTGATGATCAAAAAGTTTCTTGACAGCAATCTAATTCTTCATCAATCATATCAAGAAGGATGGGATATTTGTGTTGGAAGTTGTTGTGGATTACTGGGTCGTTGTATAAGTGGAACCCATCATATCAATGAGCTAAATAGAAAGACAATTAGTAGTAGCAGAATAGGAGAGTCTTACTCTAAAACAGACTCGCAATTACTGCATTCATCAAATGCTTGACAAACTATTAATCCTAGTCGTTGATCCATATATAGATCTTTTCTTTAAAGTCTGTGTAGTCCTTAGCAAATTCCTGCAGTTTAAGAATAGACCCACATATTAGAAAGCTAGTGTCTGTAGTGACCTCATTGTTGGGATCAAGAGGATCATAGCTCTTGGTGGATAACTGAGTCACACATCTTGAAAGTTAGTGAACATTTCAACACCAATTCACTCAAAAGAATGTCCACGAAGACCTCAAATTCAATTTTCTCAAGTTTTAAAAGTCTATAACTGTTTGAAAATATTCCTGAAAAAAAGTAAGTACATTTAATTAAGAGGACATTATCCTAAAATACCTCTATGGGGGGGGGATTCGTAACTGTTGCACAAATTTGTCCCAGTCGTACAAAAACCAAAGTAGACTGAAATGACCATTCAATAACAGGTGTCTCTTTGGAATACTTAGAGAGTCCATTCCGATGGTCATGATAACACCGGACATAGCATTGACACATTTTGAGTGCATCTTTTACCTTCTCAATCCCTTCCTAGCTCTAGGCGCATAATCTCTTCAGACAAATAGTTATTGAATCTAAAAATGTAGAACATAAATACTATGATTTTATTAGCCAGCCTCTTACTAGATCAATCATTAGATTAGTGATCTCTTGTAGAAGCACTACTAGTCTAGCTGGTCGTTGGTAGTGTTCACAATGAGCCCATACAAGACATAGATTCGACAGTGAAACATTGGCTTAAACGATCACCTAGTTCAGGAAAGTCAGACTCTTCTATCTCTTCAAGTGCTTTCGCATTGGTTTCAATACCATGTATATATCAGCTGCTTCTCTCAGTGCAGCTTGAGCATCTGAAACCTAGGGATACAAATATAACTTGGTGGAGATGTTTAGCCATAAATAACTTACCATACTCAGTAATGCTGGGATAATAGGTACTCTGAGTTTTCTGTAGCAAGGCAGACATTTTTTGAGCTTTGTCAGTGATTAATGATCCATCACTGACTCCAAATCACCTACCAAATCTTTCCAAAATTCCACCTCAAACAAACGAGGTCCAGGATTTTTTCCATCTAGAAGTTGCTGAGCTGAGTTCTTTTTAAGAACACTCTGAATCTGATGTGACCACTCAATAACAACAGATTCCATTGTGTGAACTAGGGACTTATCAAAAGGGTCTACCACTAAATAGTAGAAAGATATAAATGTGAGAGGACTAATGATTTTCCTTACTCTTCAAAGTGTTCAACTGCTTCAAAAATTGATTCAGCTTTCGACGGCAATGTAGCAATGTCCTTCCTTTTACTTGTCCTGACAGAACAAACACTTCTCCCTTAATCTTCCTACATGACGAACAACATCTTCTGTTACTACTTGTGGCCATTTATATTGTTGTTGGGATTAGAAATCAAAGGAATAAGGACCTTAACAAAAAATAATAAAAAAGATAAAAAATATTTCGTACTTACTGATTCAAACTAGATAAGAAAGAAAGCTGGTCTAAAGGGATTTGAGAGACATCACCAAACATTAATAGAGGTTAATGTTCTCTTTCCTTGACAGCCTCCAGGATTACGCTTAATAAAATAGACGGCTTTGTTATTGTTAGTGGCTGGAAAAAGTAGTCATGGGAGTCAATGTGCATTGGGATTAAGAGAAATCACAAGAATGCGACGATCACCTCGTTCTAAGAACTCATTAAAAATGACCAAGTTGTCTTCTTGACTTAGCATCTTAAGAAAACAAATTTATTCTCTCTTGCATAATATGTTTACACATCTAAAATGTCTTACTTTAGACCACTTGTCATTCTTTTGTTTCATTGTCTTGAGGGTATATTGTTGGGAGGGTGGCCATACGAGGGTCATCAGCCCCATCATGTCCCTCGTCATCAGCCATGACCCCAATAGCTGCAATGACAAACAGTAACATTATGAAATTGGTTATTTAAATAATTAAATTTGTAGGTCCGAGACTCATTATCAGTACATGAATGTGTGTGGTAATTGTGTGTGTCACAGAAGGACACACCCATTGATAGCTCATGTTATTATGGTCTAAGATAAAAAATGAAGTGCTAATTGTCATATTTAGTTTTCCCTACTTAATAGTTAGTACAATTTTGAAACATTAGCAATAGTGTGTTAGCTGCTAGACTACATTAAAATAAATATTATGGCACATTTTTAGAATGAGGAAACCCAAAAGACAGTGTTGAAGGTTTATCATTGATATAGTATATATAGATGACCCTATATTACTAAAGCCAGTCAAAACTTACATAACTGTCTAATCTTATGTAGTATATATAGATGAACCAATATATTATTAAAGTCAGTCAAAAACTTAACATAACTGTCTTTATACTAATCTTAGAAGTTCAATTGCTACATATAATAATGTATCTTTGCATCCTTTATAAATAATATTGCAAATAGATTAAATCTCATTGCATGGTGCAGTAATGTAAGGCTAACTTTATTTTTATGCTGCAGCTAGGAAAGGATTTGGCTTGTTTCCACTAACAACAGTGTTGTAGAAACGAACTCACCAGCAGAAAAAAGGCGCTCGGTTTAGTTAGGGCGTATTTTTCTTTTGTCGTTATCCAGCCACCCCATCAGTTTCTTAAAAAAATGGGGTGGGGGGGCTCATAAATACTTTCTCTTTGAATAGCAGAAAAAATGACTCTAGTTTATATACATGTGTTGGACTAACTTCTCTTGATTGCTCTTACTCATGGAAAACCTGGTAAAATCAGTAGAATATTTATCAATATTATTTATGTTGTCATTTAGAGTGTCAAAGCCTCCCATAACTCCCCTTTAACAAATAGTCACCTCCTTGGTTTCCATAACTGTCAAACTGATAAATGGGAGCCTATATTGGGATATAGAGATTGTAACCAGTCATGTACCATCACTGACTTTTCTTCACTAAGTCAACTTAAACACCATCACTGACTCCCTTTGTTATCCCGTGTTTGTAACACACTCACTACCATCCCACCTCTAACCAAGATTGACTTCTGTGCAAGGAACTTTCGAGTTTATTATAATTCAGGTTTACGTAGTCTTGGTACTGGACTGATATTAGCTACAGGGGGAAACATTGAAATTGCTCAGAATGTAGCTCTAACGTCTATTGATGGTCTACAGCACCTGCTAACATTATGGGTACATATCCATCAGCTACAACCCTTCTCTGACCAGTATAACAGGCCTAACTAGCTTGGTCACATTAGAGGCCTGAATTAGTAAGTGGACATGCATTGAAGATACTATACAATGCTTTGCAATGATATAAGGACTAAAAGAAACTTCGTACAATTGAATATGGAGCAGTTCATATAGAAGGGAATACACACACTTTGTTATGCAGGATATCCAAAATGGAATTATGGCTCTTATGGTTCACGTTACTCTACAGGAGACCAAAGGTATAGATTGGCGCAGTATACTGACAGTAACATGGCAATTTACTGGGGTAGCAATGGTAGTCCAATGTTAATTATTCGAGACAATGGCAATGAAACAACATGTGGTAAGAATCATGTGACTTTGAAAAAGCAGGTTGTTTTAATATTGTATCATTTTAGTATCAGCAAGCTGCCACAGTTCATGTACAACAGTGCAGCTGTTTAGGTCCAATGAAGCGGATTTATGTGGCAGATGCTATCAAAAAAACACAATCAATTCCTGCAATGAAGTGAATTCTCCTGGTAGTGAGCAACAGACATGTTACACATTGTGGCCTCCAACTGAGCTCCCATTTTCTGCCATATTTGGACTATTAGTTGGTCTAGGTGGTATTCTTATTCTCATAATAGTGATTGCTATTTTGGTTGTGGGATGCAAATTATACAATCGATTTAATGATGAAAAAAGGAGGAAAAATTAAATGTCTATGTAGAAAAAAAGAATTTTCTCTCTTACATATTTGACTATTTATCACTTTAGAGTAATGCAGAGTCAGGTTATGGCAGATCACAGAAAGAAAGCATTATGCAGTAACATCTCAACAAAATCAATCTGCCAGTAATATCCGCTGAGACTACCAAAACTCAGAAACTATTGTCTCAATAGAACCAGTTGGTCTTTAACTAAAAAAAGTCATTCATTTGCTACTTAGGCAGAAAAAATTGCAGAATGAAAGAAGACTCAACAGATCAGGAAGTAGAATTGTGTGGAGACACATTTAGGACTACGAGAAAGATGATGAACAAGAAGAGGAAGATGACCTGATGGAGTTTCCATCTCAAAAAATTCAACTTACACAAGAGATTGGTCAGGGAAACATTTGGAAAAGTAAGTCCTTTCAACAAATGTTGATTTTGTTAGTACTTACTTTTACATGTATAGGTATACAAAGCATTAGCTACTGGTATCCTATTTGAAGATAGGGAGACCCAGTTGTAGTCAAGGTAAGTAATATTATTATAAAATATTTAACATTTATTTATTTGTATAGCAATGCTATCAAAATGCTTCTGAAGAAGAATTGGAAATTTTTTACAGCCAGCTAAAGCCATGAGGTCAGGAAAAATATAACCTGTGAATACATAATTCATTTCAATGCTGTTAGACATCTCAATCATGAGAACATACTTTCTCTTTTGGTGTAAGTGTAGATGGCTCAAATATGATGATAATCATGGAGGACTGCATTATATGGAAACCTCAAAATTCTACCTGAAAAAAAAATCGGCCTCGTTTTGCTGTATGGAAGAGAGATGGTACTCTCGTACAAATGATTTGTGATATGGCAAATGGGCTGCTTTACCTTCATACAATGGAAATTATTCACAAGTAGTAATGTTATGTAAAGCCACATATAATAGTTTTATTTTTACAGTGACTTTGCTGCAAGGAACTGCCAAGTAAGTCGTGCAATCGTGTTAAAGTAGGAGATATGGATTAGCAAGAACAATGTTTCGAGTAAAAACAATTCCATTTAGTGCTATCATAAACTTTATTATACCATTTAGGGAGATTATTATGCTAGGACACCTGGTCAACAAGCTTGGCCTGTGCGTGGATGGCTCCAGAGATCATATTAGACAGAGAGAATGGAGTATTAGATTCTCTGCCAGAAACCGTTGAAAGCAATGTTTTGGTGAGTTCCAAGTAGACTTTCTCTAGATCAACCTAATCCACACTATATTTTTACTTTAAAGGTCTTTTGGAATTACACTTTGGGAAGTTTGCAAAGCTTGTGAGCACCCTAATCCTAATATGACAGATGAGATGGTTATTGAACTATTGGACAGTAGTGGTGTTTGCAACCTAAAAAACCCAGTACCTTCCCTGATCCACTCAGTTCTTTGTAAGTGTAGAAGCATAATATAGCTAGCTAGTGCTTTAATATCTCATTTAATTTTAAAGGTATGAAATCATGGAAACAATGCTGGAATGCAAAGCAAAGACAACCCCTTTTTTTTTTTTAATGAGAAAATTGACAGATCAACTGAGTCAATTAAAGGATGGCCTTAAGACAAATTCAGTAGTGTTAAGTGAAGAATTAAGTAGTGAGCTCAAAATCAAAACATTCTGCTTCTGACAAAAGAAAGCGTCGAAGTGAAAGTGAAGAGCCATTATTTATTTTCTCAAAGCTCTTTACAAGAAGAAAACTGACAAACAGTGGAGGTCAAAAGCCCTGTAGCTTCTAAAAAACTAGCTGAAAAACAACCTACAAAGCACCAACAAACATACTTGATAAACAAGACACAAAAAAAACCATTTATAAAAGATAGAAACAGGCCGTACAAGAGAATACCAAAAACAAAGCAAAATAAAACAATAGAGCAAACAAGACCAAAGTAAAAGTAAAGAAAAGAACAACGCAAAAACAAAGTAAAAGACTAAAGGACCAAACAAAAAATCAAATAAAACATAGACCAAGCAAGACCAAGTAAAACTAAAGAACAGCCAAAACTAAGTTACCAAGAAGAAAGAAGACAGTGATATAGATGATATGGATAGTATTTTCTATCCTCTAAATCTCTTCCAACATCATCAATGGTTGGAGATGAGGATGAATGGGATGAAGAAGAAACAGGATTTCCTCCCCCTAAGCCCAACAACCAAAAACCCCCACACCCAATCTGTTCCTCAAACCAACTACAGGCTCCAAACAATTAGTAAAGAGGTAAAGAGATGTCATGTAAATATGATATAATGACACATTGCCATTCCAATATAGAGCTGGGATTCATTTGATGATACAGAAAGGAAGGAGAATTTGCTCCTCCTCCTGAGCCTTCCATTGCTCCCTGACTACAGATTCTAAACGATTTAGCAAAGAGGTATGGGATTAAGAATTACTAGTAAAATTTGACCCTTACACAATAGAGCTGGGATTCGTTTGATGATGAAGAAGAAACAGACTTTCAAAATGAAGCACCTCCACCTCCAACAGAGTTCTCACAAGATGAAAATTATGATGAAGATGATTATAAAGATATTCCTCTTGATATGTTACCCGCAGCACACAGATGACAATCTAAAGAGTAAGCCAGTACTTTTCATTTACTACAAAAAATATTTGCTTAATCTTTCCTTAGATGACTGGGAAGAGTTTGATCCAGCTGACTCTGAGCCTGTCCTCACCAGTTAAAACTAGACTTGTCAGACATGAAAAACAAGACAGAGACAAAACTAGAACACTCTGAGCCAGAGAAGAAAGTCCCTCCACCTCAAAAAGTATCGCAAAAGAAATCAAGAAATATAATAACACAAAGAACACACCCTATACTATGTAAGTAGTCATTGTTACATGCTTATTCTTAATGGATTCGTTTAGATGAGATCATGATGACGCTACCAACACAGAACCAGTAAAACTGGATTTTACTGGCAAACAATGAACATGAACCTCAAGTTGATGAGGAATCAGATTATGATGACAAAGGAACAGAACCTACTCAACCAGTAAAACTGGATTTGCCAGTTATTCAGAAAGGGAAAAGGAGAAGACATCAAAGGTAAAAACTAAGGGAGCCAAGAAAGAGAAAGAGAAAGCTAAAAAGAAGGAAAATGAGAAAGGACAAAAAAAAAGGAAAAAAAAAAAAAAGAAAACTCTAAAGTGAAAACTGAAGAAGATGATTCTGCTTTATTTTGGTAACTTATTTAAGAATTGCATTAAATATATAAACTTACACACAAAAAAGTTACATGTTTTTTTTCACACTAGACAGTATTTATATTGATGTCATTGGATTACCTGTAATTAAATATGTAGTGGATTTGCATTATTGTAGCTATGTTCATTTGACGGAGACTTCATCAAGATCACAAACTATTAGTGGGAGGAGTCATACAGCCGAAGCCACACTTGGCATTTTAAGGATGTTGGCTAGTTCATTCATTCTAGTGAACATTCAACTTTTGATTACTTGATAAAGTAGTATTGTGCTAAAAATAAAGAAACTAAATCCATGAGTACATATAGAGAGAGAGGAGAGAGAGAGAGAGAGAGATAGAGAGAGAGAAAGAGAGAGAGAGAGAGGCGAGAGAGAAGAGAGGAGAGAGAAAGAGAGAACCTCATACAACTCACAATGCTTTGATTAACAATTTTATTGAGACATAAGAGAGCACGAGGTATCAAATCTGACAACGTGATGCTAATTTCGCAAGTGTATTCATTAATACTAACATCAGACGTACTGTATAACCCACATACTTTCTAAATGAGCGCAATTTCATAGCCAATCATTTCTAATGTCTAAACAAATAGAAAAATGAATGGATGAATGAGTGGACAATGAGTGAATGAATGGATGGACAAATAAAAGGATGAACTATGTAAATGGTATCCATAAAAATAAAATACATGTGTGCTATACTTCCAAAGAAATGTGACAAAACATTAGCTGAACATCTTGTATCATAAACCAGTGTGAGCATACTCTCCTACTATCCACACCTAATTTATAATACTCAAGATAATTATAATAATAATTAATGTTGTTAAACTAACTAGATGAGATAGAATTCACCTCCTCCTGTCTTCAGTATTCGAAGATTGTTCAAAACTTCAACAATATCTTTGACATTTATACAACTAAAAGAGTTGGGATGCGTATTAAAGATATCAACCATTCTCTCAGCTATCACTCTAAAAATATTGACAATCTTTAATCATTAATAATTTTATATGAAATCTTACTTTCTGACATATTCCTGAAAGACAGATCATATACAGACATTGTACCCTTTCAAAAAGAACATTACTAACTCTGAATATTACCTCCATACTCCCAGCATCAAGGACAACTTTAAAATATACACTAACAAACAATAACATATATAGAGATAATAGTTATCTCAGTGTACATACTTGAGCAAAAGAGGAACTACTTCACCAATAATAGTAACTCGTTGATGGAGTATTGAATTCTTCTAATATTCCATGAAGATAACTTAACCTAATAAAATAATATAGCATTTATTACTCATTGACTTAATTCAAAATAATTCAGGTCATTGCAATGCATGGACTATTAAAACTGACCTATCTATTCTCACTGACCTATATCACCTCTATTTACTTTCATGGACCTATCTATTCTCACGACCTATATCACACTCCATTACTTTCATTGACCTATCTATTCTCATTGACCATATCACCTCCATACTTTCATTGACTCTATCTATCTCATTGACCTATATCACCTCCATTACTTGCATTGACCTAATCTATTCTCATTGACCTATATCACCTCCATTACCTTCATTGACCTATCTATTCCTCATTGACCTCTATATCACCTCCATTACCTTCATTGACCTATCTATTCCTCATTGACCTAATCCCCTCCCATTACCTTCATTGACCTATCCTATTCTCATTGACCTATATCACCTCCATTACCTCAGGCCCCCCCTATATCTATTCTCATTACCTATATCACCTCCATTACTTTCATTGACCTATCTATCTCATTGACCTCTATCACCTCCATTACCTTCATTGACCTATCTATTCTCATTGAACCTATATCACCCATTACCTTCATTGACCTATCTATTCTCCATTGACCGATATCACCTCCATTACTTTCATTGACCTATCTATTCTCATTGACCTATATCACCTCTATTACTTTCATTGACCCTCTCTATTCTCATTGACCTATAATCACCTCATTACTTTCATTGACCTATCTATTTCTCATTGACCTATATCACTCCATTACTTCATTGACCTATCTATTCTCATTGACTATATCACACCTCCATTACTTTCATTGACTATCTATCATATCATATCACCTCACTGACCATCTATTGTATCACCTCTACCCCTCTCATTCCTTAGAAGTGACCAAACTTAGTTTGTGTCCCACATCCTGAATAGCTCCAAGGACCTTTGGATATTGTGGGAAAGGTTTTGTTCAATGGCTGCTGGAACTGAACACAAAATTGTAAACAGTCAGTCATCATATTTAAGGTGCTGGGGCTATACATTAGTTAAAAGATAGTTTTAGTCAGTTAATATAGCAGATAGACAGTGGAGATCCAACAATGAATGAAGTACCTATAAATAACATGTCTTTTAACTCATTTTGGCTGCAATTGTATTTACCATCAGAGGCAGTTGTTTACACTAATAAATGCAGGTAATAGTTGTAGAAGTCTTGCAATATATGTTGGTGGAGACCAAGCTAAGATCTAAAATGTTAGACTTGATTGGTAGTTGTGTGTTAATCACTAATACTCACCTTAAGTAGGTTAGGAAAATATTTGGTGAAGATTGATGTTGACTGACATAACTGCTCCAAATTTGATAAACAAAACTCAATGGTATCATATCCTATCCCAGGACTAACCCAATAAAATTTTCATAGAATGTCACATAAATTTTTATCAAGACTCACTCATGGATTTAGTGCTGAGAATATCACCAAAAATGTTTGAATGTAGCAGGCTCATAGCTATACATCTCACTCTCCTATAACACATATACGATAGACATTATTTTATACATATCAACACTCACTAACCCTGATTAATAAAAATTTAACAAGAGCAAGTAGAACTCTAGCATAGCCCATCCTCTTGTGAAACTCGTGTAAATAAAACTCTTGACAATAGAAAAGACTTTGTGAGTAATTCTTCGTCTTAAACTACATAAATAATCCAGTAATGACACTGCTTCATAAAGACACTATAAAAAAATGACAATAAAATTCCTATTTTTTATCCTTACTGCTTAATTAGCTCATCATCAAAAGGCTTAAGTGGTTCTATATAAATCGTAATAATACATATGTTATAATACTAACTAACTTCGTTCACATTGATGATAACTCTCAAAACAATAATTGTAATGCAGTATCTATCAATCCAGATGTTCCGGACGACAAGAGAGGGATTGAGTGAGGGAGGGTGTAGAAGAGTGGGAAAGTGGGAGTGTTGCTAGAGACCATCATGACACTACGATGAGAATCAACTAGACCAGATGATAAATATTCCTACATCAAAATATAGGGACACATGATATTGTATGCTAAAAATACTATCTAGATTCTTGCTACACAGTATGGTCATATGCAGGCTTCATAGACTGACTTGGTTTACAGAATCTGGAGTGGGTGTGGCACTGGTGAGGAGATACACCCACAAGCTTTGAGATAGCTGAATCCAGCGACGAAGCATGGAAAATACTCTTATATTAATATTTGATCACAAGAGTAGAAATCACCTAGTGAAATGGGTGTGGTTTATTTTTAAAAAGCCTATTGTCTTACATACTAACCTACTGAGGATTGTAAATATATCTTGTCAGTTGAACCATCAATCTCTTTAACTGGTACAACCTTAGTTATATGAGATGTAGTACTAATGAATCATAAATGTTACCTGTCTCTTTCATCCTCCTGAAAATAAAGAGATTCCTGAAGATGGCAGAGAGAGAGAGCTTCGACTAGCATGTAGTAGCCAATGGCTGAGTTGAGAGTTGCAGCAACTCCATTTGTTCTGTTAAAATAAGACCCAGGTTAAAAAATGTCTAACAATAATATTACTAACCTTCTGAGAATTTATCTATTACTTGTGAATGAAAATTAGAGTGTGTAGTGCTGAAAGACTTGATAGACAAAGTTCTTCTTCAATACCAGGATGAGTCAGCCTATCTTAAAGTAAAAAAAGACTTTTCAGATTGTTTATAGTGCTATTATTTACCTACAAATATGTGGGTATCAAAGATATTGACTGCTCACGAACATTAGACTATAAATAATAAATAAAAAACAATTACATTTAAACATAAATTCAGTGGTTACCTGTGCTAACAATACTGTCAACAATATTGGATATTTTGGGGATCAATGGGAGGAGTACCCTCCCCCCACCCCCCCCCCCCCCCCCCCACCCCCCCCCCCCCCCCCCCCCCCCCCCCCCCCCCCCCCCCCCCCCCCCCCCCGCCCCCCCCCCCCCCCCCCCCCCCCCCCCCCCCCCCCCCCCCCCCCCCCCCCCCCCCCCCCCCCCCCCCCCCCCCCCCCCCCCCCCCCCCCCCCCCCCCCCCCCCCCCCCCCCCCCCCCCCCCCCCCCCCCCCCCCCCCCCCCCCCCCCCCCCCCCCCCCCCCCCCCCCCCCCCCCCCCCCCCCCCCCCCCCCCCCACCCCCCCCCCCCCCCCCCCCCCCCCCCCCCCCCCCCCCCCCCCCCCCCCCCCCCCCCCCCCCCCCCCCCCCCCCCCACACTCCCCCCCCCCCCCCCCCCCCCCCCCCCCCCCCCCCCCCCCCCCCCCCCCCCCCCCCCCCCCCCCCCCCCCGCCCCCCCCCCCCCCCCCCCCCCCCCCCCCCCCCCCCCCCCCCCCCCCCCCCCCCCCCCCCCCCCCCACCCCCCCCCCCCCCCCCCCCCAACCCCCCCCCCCCCCCCCCCCCCCCCCCCCCCCCCCCCCCCCCCCCCCCCCAACTCTCCCCCCCCCCCCCCCCCCCCCCCCCCCCCCCCCCCCCCCCCCCCCCCCCCCCCCACCCCCCCCCCCCCCCACGACCAATATTTTATGAAGTGGTGAGAGCTCTCTGAGAACAGCGGCTGCTAAAAGTTGTATTTTAACAGAAAAACTTGATCAGGCTCCAAGGTAATGATACGTAGATTTCGATTATTTGCGATGACAGACTACAATAAGAGGAAGTCAATAAGTAATTAGTTAATTCTTTATAAACTCACTTTCTATTGTACTTTGTTACTGATACGAGGACTAACAATTGTCGAAGATATGATGATAAAAATTGGTACCTCGGATCCTTTGATTGTAATATCTGAACAAAGTTGTTGTCCAGGAGTCAAATTCTTTGTCATATACAGCTCCTATATATTATTGAAGACCGTCATTATTCATGTTTTGAGTAGAGCTACCTTGCTTCAAAAAATAAAGCTTCTGCCATTTTCTTTGTTGATATTGATTGAGGTGTGGCACATGGCTGACTTAAGCAGTGGACTGAATGGCTGTGCAAATATTTGGACACATATAGATTGCTATTAGACAGTTACATTATTGTAAGGAACAGTACAATATACGCTGTATTTTCATTAATATGTACACAGGAATACTTTACTGAATCCCATTGGTCTAAATTACCGCCAACATGGCAGAAGAGTTTAAAGACTGTCAGTCTACAGCAGTTTTGTTATCAAATGTTTGGTATTTCGTTGTCCAATAGAGCAGTAAGTATTGTTTGTATTTTACTTAAATACAATTCTTTTAATAGCCAGTCACACGAGGCCCTCCCAACTATATTACCACTTTCATTTAGCATTTTCTGCTACTGCTAATGTTCTGTCATATCCATTATATCCAACTTATTTAACAAATGCATTTGACAATTTGGTCACAGATACCCGGACTTAGTCATGTATTTCGACGTCATGTTAAACTAAAAAACAGCACGGAGTTAATAGAATTAGAAAGGTAAGAAGAATTTAAATGCACCACACAAACACAGTGCACCTACAGCACAAGCATTCATGTTAGTCTCAACACTCACTCTATGTATAGGCTGTTAAAGAAATGTGTCAAAGAATTGACATGTAGTAATGTTGATTGTGAGTGTAATAATCAATATAGTAAAATTCCTATATTTATTACAGGATGTTGGCTGGGTCAGGTAGTCTGTCTAATAAATTTAGTAATGATACTTCCGTTGTTATGCTCAGGGTCACTTAGCTCGTACTTAGCATTTCCATTGTGGTATAAATGTTATGCGGGGTGCTGTAGAAGCCATTTGGATGTCACTTAGAGACAGCAGTACATTATGATAGGTAACATCCACACATAATATATTATGAGTTTTGTATTCTTAGGGAAGTGACAGAGGATATTGAGAAGCTTTTCAAACGAGAGAGAAGAGATGACAAAGAATTCAAATAAGTGAGTCTTAATATATAAACAAATGTATAGACTTATTATGTCAATACTGCTATTTGTTTTTATCAGTATTGATCATACAGTATCTCCTACCAATCTAATATCACAGCTAAAAAACTATCCTCCCCGTATAGAGTCATGAAATATGTCTAGTTGGTTTCATACATGTTGGTGACTTCGCCCCAACAATGCTGAGACTATTTGCCTGAAACAGTAATGTTTTGGATTAATATCTTTTGGATTGTTTTACATAAAACGCCTCTTGATGTTGACACACCCTTCTCCTTGAGGGGCTCCCCTATCAGTAAAACAGTAACACAACACCTGTCCATCATCTGAGTTAGAAGGCAAAAGAAAGTTAGCTTGTCATTCCAGAGACATGTAAGTGAAAAGATTGATTGGTAATACAATTACTATCTTATTACGGAGATGACCTCTTTTACTTTTTATATTATTAGCTGTTTCTGAATCATTTAACAAACACTGTTATCGCGAGTGTAATAGACTGCTTCAAGACGTGGGTACAGAGTGTTACCAATTTCTTAAGGTTTTTATGACCTCCTTTTTGTTATGAAAGCTGGCTTTAGAAGACACACCACTAAGAATTTCACAAAGAGTATCTAAACTTCCTTTTAAAAAGTAATAATGCGTAGCATTCCTCGTTTCCTGGACCTGTAGATCTGGAAACAAGACTATTAATGATCCAATATAATAATTAATGTACCTTTTTTCTTAGTATATGCTAGAGCTGTGATTGATTCAGTTGGTGTATTTCCAAAATGAAAGGTATAAGGGCCTAATTTTTGGGGATATTTAGTAAGATTATTTTATTGCAGAAGAAATGAGAGGTATGGATTTTCTTTTGAGACAATGGGAACATGTTTTTGTTATTACCTTTCGTCCTTCGTTTACCATGGCCCCGCTGTGTTGAGACACTTATTCTTTTAGATAGAGTTCTGTTTTCTTACAGAGAATGAACAATAGACAAGGTCGTCACATAACTTTGTTTGTTGTAGTATCCAGACCGTCCCTTCAGCCACTATTTGATCCTCTTCTCATCTCCCGCGATTTAGTATTAAAACAGTCTGATAATGTATTCCAGTTCTCTTCAGGAAGAAATGTAAATTATGCAACACTAAATAAAAGCTCTGTATTACCAGCCTTTAATAAAATATAGTTTGTTTATTTTGAGTGTTTTTGTGCATTTATCTGTTTTGGTAATTTCCTGAATTTATTCTTTCTTTCCCACTCAATATCAAATGTTTCTATTTGATCTTCTTAACCTAACAACATACACAACACATTAAAATAGCCAATTACATAATAATTTTACCTTTACTTTGTAACTTCTCGTGTCCCATTCATCTCTCTCCTCTTCGCTTTTGACTCTCCGTCTTTTTTACTTGAGTCTATGGTATTCCTGTTCTCCTTCCCAATGTTCTTTACTACAAGATATTAGAGATAAAATTGTAACCTTTATACTAATTGGTTTACCTCACTTGACGAGTTGATTTGGTTATCAGTAAGTCCAATACTGAACTCTAGTTCCAGAGTGAGGCACGGTGTGAGTATGGTGATGATGATGGTGACGCATGATGGTGGAGGATTCATCCCAGTTTAACACTTTCATATCTAGTCAATATGATCGTACCTGCATACATGTGCATGCAACATTCCTATTGTATATTATTGCATGACCTTTGGGTGACCTTTTTACTATCTCCAGTGGAATAAGTCATCAGATTTTGTTCTTTTCCTAGGTTCACTATGAGTTTTTTTCTTTCTTTGAGGCTGTGACTTTTTCTTTCAATCACTCAGCAGGCTACTTCTTCTTCGCATATGGTACCTACCCTCGGAAACTCGTATGATTCCGTTACTGACCTCCTCAGGAGTCGTGATCGAGGACATTCTGTCGAGATCTTTTGACCTTCCACTATCATATCCTGTATTTTTTTATGGAGTTCTCATATTTATGAAGGAGAATGGTGTCGAAGTAATTCTTTGTATTTTTAGTTTTATATCCCTTCGTTTGTGATCATGTATGTCTTTTTATTCTTTCTTCTTCATCTTCACTGCTTGATATATTTCTATGTCTCTTCTGTTTTGAACCTCGACCTCATCAGAAACACTACTGTTACTGTGATGATTTTTCGATGATGTTGCTTTACTCTCGTTGCTGACTTTCATCTTTAGGTGTTTTCAATGACATCTTCCTCATCACAGATCAAGAGTCTTCCCTGTCATCAGCATGATGACGATGGTGACTTTTCTTGGTACTTTTATAAAGACAACTTTTTATTTTATCATTTCTTTCTTCGGCAACATGTTATTCTTTAAAGCTGTTACAGACCAAGTAGGCGATGCTGCTTGGACGATATTGCGGCGGTAAACTAGGGACCATTTTTTAGCAAGACCCTCAGACACATTCCAGTGATCAGAGGAATAGTACTGAGGCAGTTCAGTCCATAGAACTTTATTCCCATCTTAAGAGAGATACCTCTTTCCCTAACATTTGTGGGGAACCCTTTTTTTTTTTTTGGCGGAACCGGGCAACTGGTTTTATGTAATGGTGTGACATATGCTTTAGGTTTGTTGTTAAGTAAAAGAAACATTTTGTTTCGGCTCTTCTGCAATTTCTAATAAAGTGCCTTCTTTTTTTGTAGGAGTTTGAGGTCGAGATAAAAGATTGCTAGTAGACTTTAGGACAGAACGTGGAGTAAATCCTGCGGCAAGAACTGAATATGTGTTCTTTACAGCAGGAGAGGGGGTGGGGGCTGTTGAGCTGCAATTGTAGCTGTGGTTTGACAGTGGGTGTGGGCCTTTTTTCGTAATTCAAAGAATTCATCAGTAAGAAATTGAGAACGGTGTGTATTGCTTCATAGGAGGAGGAAGGAGATGAGGGGGTGATATAGGTGGAGGCGGGGGGAATAAGGGCCGGAGTGTATGAGAGGGATGAGGAGGTGGTGGTGGTGGAATGACCTTCTGGGATGGAGTAACTCACCCATTGGCTTATATGTACTAAGGTTTTCCCGGTCTATCGGACTTTATGTTTAAACGTGTTGTTGTAATTAAATTATTTAATTGTTGTTTAAGTTTTTGTCTTAGGTTAACTTGGTTTTTTTTACCTAAACAGCGCTATCAGCTTGTACTATAGAGTATATATGAAAGATAATTGTTTATTATTTAACAATACCCAAGAAATCATAAATAAAATGACATAGTTTTTTTACAGATTACTTTTGTGTGGTATACTCTCCCATTTATTTATTGTTATACACGTTTAAGATTTTTTCTATACAACATGAAAGACTTTAATATAAAATATTATACCCTTTAATTCCATATTATGGAACAGAACTTTAATTAGAGATTATGCAACTATACATCATATGTAATGACATAGAACAGACGGGTGTCTTAGATCAAGTATAAAGACCTCCCTTGCCCTGAGCAAAAGATGACACCTGCAAACTCTGAGCTTTGTCCTTAATTAATTATTACCGTGTTTTCCCACTAAACTGATTTTGATTAGTAGTCCTTTTAACAAACTATAGCTTACCAACAAATATCTAACAAAACTGATTCATATCAAAAGATAGATACTGGAGATATACTAGCTAGTTGTACTGACACGACCTGAGAAGGATTGAGGATTATAATCCTTGTCCTTGATATAAAACAGGAGATATGCTTCTTGAGCGGTACAGTCGACAGACTAACTTGACCTTACCTACATTAAACACATTAATTACTGGTATTTAATAACTAAAGGACTTACAGCGCTATCATTGATTGCATCCAAAACCATTTTTGAGTTTCCTGACATCACAAAAGAATTACCAGAATGACAAGAGAAACCAAATGAACCAACACAGCATACAATCTGCTACCACTCTTTGAGGACCCTATGTAGTAGTGATAACATTTTCTAATTTCTGGCTATTTAATTAGATAATATTCCCTGGGCTCACTCATGTAGGGACGCAAGTCCAAACCCTCATCATAATTAATATCTTATTTACTTTTCCCCAAACACACTGTTATAATCAAACCTATTGATGAAAATAATTATAAAATTATATAAATAGATCTCAATATTTGCTACCTTTTAAGTTGAAGCGTCAATACATTTGGCAACCAACTGAATAGTGAACTTCTTTTGAGCTGACGTTAGTGTTTTACAACTATAATAATAATGTAATGAAAAACATTTTCTTTTTTATTCACATTTTTCTTACAAAGGACAGGCCGATTTTATTTATTTCTTTATCTAACAGATCAGGTTTAATAGATCGCTGAAGTGCCTGAATAAGACTGGAACATCCGCTTAAATATCAAGTCTAATATCAAGAGTGGATCATATGTGTTAGAAGTACGATGACAATTCAAGTACACTTACTGAATACGATGTAAATAACAAACCATTAGATCAGATGATTCCCTTGGCTTCCTATGGTAACCACCGAATATTTGATGAATAAACTGTAGTGTATTTAGAATATGATTCCATCTTGGGTGGGTAACCATGGAGACACACTCGCGAGAGCATCAAAGGAACATATCTCAAGAATTCATGTGCATCCTCTTGTCGTCCATATTCGAAAATGTTGGCAAACACTATAAAAATTATAACATTGTTTTTCCTTTTAAAATAATAAAACTACCTTTCAAATTTTTGTACAATAGGGATTGGGTTTGACACACCCCCAGAAGTATTCATAACTCGTGTTATGTGACGATGCAGTTCACACATTGTACAAAAGCCTTGAACCTGACCTAAACAAGAACATCACATGATATCAAATCAAATATCACATGTAACTCACATGATGTCTTTATGATCATCAGAATGGAGGTAATTATAAAGGGGGGCGTATATGTTAAACATTGAAGAAAACAGAGTTAAGAAAACAAGTGTTACCCATATTGCTTAGTCCTGATCCAACACCTCGAGACCCACCCATTCATTTGAAGATTGTCGGAATTATACAAAAATGGTCGTGGTTTAGGAATACTATCACTGGGCAGCACAGTAAGACTCATTCCCACCACGGAGGTGGTACTAGTCTCAACTTCCATCACTTTTGTTGTGTTGGGTAGATTAAGTGGTCGATATTTATATTTTAATTGGTCTAAGTAAGAGTCTGGTTGAATGGCTGGTTGAAACTCAATACGCTCAGTTATATATTGTAGACAAGCAGTAGACAATTGAGTATCTAATGTGGGATCTTTATACAAGTTCTTCTTTAATAGTTATCAATTTTATTCATGACGTTGCCATAGCTAATAAAATGTACCTATTATAGTATAACGTCCCATAGGGCTAAAAGATATATCTGATTTTTTAATTGTAGTAGGTGGAGTATGGGCGTGGTATCTTCAACAAGATGACTTCCAGTGGAGTAGAGCGAATAGGAGAAACTACAAAGAATAGAACAGGTCAGAAAACCAGGATATAAACGTTGGATTTGTGGTAGTAGCGAGCGAACTGTGCGTAAATAAAAGGTTTACAACTTTGCTTACATGTGTTTTGTTCGGGTTATTTCCGTTTACATCCGTATACTAAACAATATTTTTGATCACAACTATTATTATTTCACAAGTGATTGTTTAGGACACTCTAAATAGGTATCAGCCATGTTCATCAAAATCTACTTTTATAGTAACCTCATAACCTGAGGGATTGCTGTCCCTGAGAACCAATATTATGATGTATAGATATTATTTAATCAGCTTTTGTTTTCATATATACATAATTAATACATAACATTATTATAATAGATTCACATAGTATAATATCATATATTCCTTTATGTTCCTGCAGTTATCACTAATTAATTGTCTTGGCCCTGCCTCGGTCAATAGATAACATCAAACACCTGCAGTGTTTTTATGCAAGCTGTACCATGTTGTACATAATTTAATTTGCTTTATTATAGCAATAATTGCGGCATGTGATAAAGACTAATAAAGTCAGATCTCTACTGATAGCTACATAGTAGTCTAGCTTGGCTGCATCATTTGTCATTGAAGTTGTGCCAATATATTGATTGTTATGTCCTACAGGTTAATAATGTTGTATAAATATACTGAATTACTTGTGACCAAAACTGTTGCTGACACCTATGGGATATAGTACATTCAGTAGACCACCTCAAAGCATGACAAGAGTATAGAATTACTAATTCGTTTTTCGCATTTTGTTATTGCAATGGCAGAATTTTAATTAAAATATTTTGCTAACAATCTGTTCGTCAACATCAAAAAAATTTTCTTTTAGTTTAAAAAATGATATAATTACTCATTTCATTCTTAGGAAATAGGAGCTCTTCTCACTCCGCTGCTGATGCTATCAGTGAGCTATCAAAGAGCAAGCCTTCCACTGAAATAGTAGAATATAAACTAAAGATTTCTCAGATCATTGGAGGTGAGATGAGTAAAATAAAATATGTTATTTTAAAGACATGACATAATCATTAGCCCTAGTCCAATTAAGTTATGTAACAGTGATGTGTGTGTATTCAAAGTATAATGTATGGTATGTCTAAGATGGTTGTAATTGGTGTTGTGTCACTCACTTTGAGGTTTTGGGTGTAGTCTGTGAAAAATACCGTTTTTCTCTAGTACAAGTCACTTTGAAGTGCTTGTAATTGTCTCATGAGCGAAATTAGATAGTTGAATCCACAGAGTTGTGAGAATTCCACCATATTGTTATTGGGTTACTGTTGTCTAACATTCTTGCCTGTTTTGAGGATTGTCACCTGGTCAACCAAAATGTTATGTTCTACTGTGACATACCACAGCAGGTGTTCTCGAACAATAAGACTGAGTGATGCTTCTATTGTTATAACATTATTAGGTTGTCTTGTATCTAAGCATAAAATACAAATACCACAATATTTTATTTAGACTATGAGCGAGATCTCTCTGAACAAATTGTCTATTTAAGTCGTGGTATCTACCACTCATGCTCATGAAGGATCAAAATTATGGCATGAAAAAGTAACGAGAGTATTACATGTTCAATGGTCACTTTTGGTCTTATGTTAGACTTTGAAATTGTGCAACTTCAAACAGCTACTGGCTAAAGAAAGACTAAACAACAATGAGTCATATATCTTAACTTCATTTATTAGTGGGTGGTACTAATTGTTTTGTAACTATAATTAGTATTAAAGTTATTATTGTGTATAAAAGATAATAATTCCAGAGTAATTACTAAAAGTCCTTTGTCCTTACTAACTCACTGATTTGTATTGGTATATTGTTTCAAAGCATTATATTCATTACTAAGTCGATTTTATTTGAAATATAGCAATATATACAGATCAAATACATAATCATTCTTTGATATTGAATAAGTAAATGAACTCGTACTGTGGACACCAGTTGTCCTAAGTTGAGCTAAAGACACCTGTGTTTTGTTAGCTAATAGGGGTACTTGAGGAAGTAGGAGTAGCTATTACATTGTCTTAATCAGTCGTTATCAATTACCGTTATTGACCACTGCTTGAAACAATAGAAATGTTTAATTACAAAATTGTTGTGTTTCAATGAACAATATATTTAATGGGTTTGGAATTTTCTGTTAATGGAATTAATATTTACCAAATATTCCTAGTATGACTTTATGCCCAGATTGATCTGAGTATGGTTGTTATAACATCTACTAAAGTAGGTCCCTTGCCAAACCGTAGGTCATGTAAGATAGTCCATTATTTACTTGACAACTATAGATCAATGGGCTAGTCCATTAAGCAGCTTGCTGACAGTCTACCATAGTATATACACATACAATTCCCTTGCACAAATGCAAAACAATGTCTGTCTTCGCACTTTGTGCTTAAACTTGGAATTAACATTTAATCACACATTAATATTGTAAAGGGACACTTTTGAAGTATCAGTGTGAGAAGATGGTATTTGTACAAATTAAAACATAAAGAATGAAAGGTTGATTGGGAACAGGTGACAAAATAGTAGTTTTATAGAATTGATCTGACAGTCAAGTGATAGAAACGTTTAAAAAGTCATAAAATATTAGAGATGAATAATTTTTACAAATCACTTGAATGAGTTAGTGTATATAAAAATAAAATATTATATACAAATATTGAGAAAAATTTTATAAATGCTATACATTTAAATATAATATTAGATTTGAGAATATATACCACATGAAGTTGAAAGAGGGGAGAAACAATAATATCAAATCATTGTTATAGACCAAACGAAACACCTAATGTTCCAGACTAGTGTTATACAGTGATTGTCAAAGAGCCAGTTGATACTTCGATAATCCGCTAATACCTGCCAATTCTTTATGGGAGGAATATCTGTATTTATTGATAGCTTTTAGTCCATTTTTCATCATATCTAATAAAATTGCTCCTGCTACTTTATCCTGTAGGAAGAGAGAGAGATGGATCATAAGATATTTATTGGACAGTTGTCTATAACTCTGTAGTAATGGGTTATTCAGATCATTAAACTAAAGTAAATTATATACTTGATTAAAATCTATTATGTACAATGTTTTTGTCTACTCAGAAAAATATAAGTGATTGATTACCTGTTGTTTCATCATCTCTCTCATCTTCTTTCTACTGATCCTATATTTCTTTGATCGATGATCTGCAAACAATTATAGTTTACAACAATTTCAATTATCCTAATATTTAATTGGAAAAACTATGTCAACAATCAACTCACTTCTTGAGTAGGACTTGAGTTCGAGCGACTTCTCTGTCATGTAAAGAATGTTTCTGTATGTCTTTTCTTGATACCACTAGTATCAGTATTCATGTACAAGATATATCATCTTTTTCTGATGTCTTTTGATTTCTGAAAACAAAGGTGGCATGGATACCTCTACGCGTATTGCTTTCGTCAGAATGAAAGTGGAGCTGTGTTCTTCGTGCTTTATCGACTCTGATTTCTCTTGGCAATGATGATATACCACCACACAGTATTTAGGAATTGGTGTTTGGTTCTTGTGAGTTTTGAATACGAAGGAGGTAATCCTTACTGCAGTTTGGAGATGATTCCAAGTCAAAATTCTGAAACGAAAATCACCAATCGGCAGCCTCGTGGAACCCAATCTGCCACACTTTGTCTTGAAGTTCATCGTAACTATCTGTGGATGTGTTTCCAAATATATCAATGTTTTCAGAGACAATAAGTCCTAAAGTTAGCTCTCGAGGGTAATTCTCTGATTTCTGGTTTAGTGTCACGTTTATAAGTGGGAACTTGAAACTCGATTGTCTCAGTCTCGGTGACATAATAGTTTTACTAAAAATAAATAAATGACAGAGAGAGAAAGACCAATAGTGATATAACAGTATAAACTTCAAGGCGCTTACCATCCATCTGTGTGTTAGGTGATAGTAAGATGTCAATTGGATTGCATTCTTCATAGTGTAGGTGATATTTCTTTCAAATGTAACATTTTCTAACAGTTTCAGTATAATTGAACAATTGAATTCGATCTATTCTTTTCCTGCAAGAAAACAGAAAAAATTGATAGTAATAATAATAAATAATTAATAATATAATAATAATAATAATAATAATAATAATAATATAATATAATAAAATTAATCTATTAGTGTGATTGTGTTGCTACTGGCATATACCATTTCATTCCACACCAATTTTTAGTACAGTTCTTTGTAGAATTCTGTCCATTGCATAGAACAATCATAAGTAAAAGAAACGAGGAGCTGAGCAGTATTGATGAGGACATTATTCTCTCTGGCACTCTCACTAGAACTTAGAATCAAAGGACGCTGTAATCACTTATAAGAGCTGCAAAGAGAACTAATTTGATTGCCACTTAACTTTTTGAGCTAATTTGATCTAGACTATTACAAGCCTCCTTTTTATACTCTCCTTGCTCTTGCACAGAGAGAGTGAATAGTTTGAGACAACGCCCCCCTACAACGTGTAAATATTAACTCCCAGAAAACATGAACGTGGTTTTGGGTTACAAATATAGACATTCAAAGTGGCTTTATACAAACTGAAAAACAAGGAAAAAAGCACAATTATGTGTTCAAACAATTGTTGATTTGTGCATTATTTAGTTGCTGAGAACAGCAGATTCTGTTGTGGTCAATGTTCTCTCCTCAGTTTGTTAAATTCCATTATCTGTAGAAGATACTGTAAACTGTATGTATTAGAATCACACCTAGAAATAAAAGAGAAACCATAAAGAGGTAATGATGTTATTATTTGCTGTTACTGTGTGATTATTACTACTAAGTGGTCTATAATAGGTTTGAGATAAAACATGATCCAATTAACAACAGTCTTGTAATACAACAAAGCTATCGGTACCCATAAGAACATCAAAGGCATACAACCAACTACCAAAGATGGATTGGAATCATGATGTTTACACAGTCGGGGATTTTGAGATCAAAGGTTCACTCTATCCATCCATCCATCTGTCCATCTAGCATACAATTTTCCCTATATCTGTCTGGCGTTGTATATGCTTTTTGAAGATCAGTGATCAAACTCTGTAAAGAAAGACTATTTGTTTTGAGGGTCTCAGTGTGTAGACATAGTAGTTTGGTACACCATTGAAGGTAATACTGAAGATGAGGAGAATGGTCAAGTCTCTCAGAAAGAACAGGCAGCAATCGCTCTATATAAACCTGTGAAAAAGTCCTTGCAACACCAATTCCACTACAGATATTGTTTGTGCATGTGTTGAGAGAGAGGGGGAGGGAGGGGAGGGAGAGAGAAAGGCGGGTGAAGGAGGGAGGGAAGGAGAGGGAGGGAAAGAGAGAGAAGAGAAAGAAAGAGAGTAATAACCATTTAAGTTTATTATAGGATCTAGTATATATTTAAACTGGTTGAAAATGTGACATCATAGGTGTGCAGAGATCCCACACTAATGTCCTCTAATGTTATCTACACATCAAGTTCAATTATTGAATAAAATTATTAAGTACATGGACAACAGAGTACTTGAACAATATCATAATGAGAAACTTTTACAGTAAATACTGATAATAAATACATCATACTACAAACAATAGACCAACCAGCACAAACAGGTGTGGTACACACATATTCTGTTGTGACAAATCTTGAATTGGATATATAACAGTTTGGTATAAGTGCAAACTGTGCTGTCTTACTTTCAATGTGTTTAGAAACACACACGAAAACAAAACTTTGACACCAAAAAGAATCAAGACTAAAGATTCTACCATAATTCTGTGATATTATATACCTTGTTGACAAGTGTAGAATCTCAATGGAATATATTATAATCTTTTGTGGAGCAAATGTCCTTGGTCTGCCCCACAACACCTTGTTAGTTGCCACACCAGTTCATGTATTTATCACCCACACCAATTAGAACAAAGAAAAGAAAAAAACGTCAGAGAGAACAGCAACAAACCCTTAAAAGTTAAGGGCGATCAGACACAAACAGAACTTTATGGTTCCAAAGTACACAAATTAAATAATGCTTCATACTTTTATTGGAGTATTGTCACTCAGTTTGTGCTGCCTACTCTTCCTCTTTACAATTGATCAGTTATCTCAGAGTATGTTGTCAAAGGACATGACCAAATGGAAGTAAATGAAGGACCACTAAGTCAAAACAATGCATGTTGCACCTAATACAATTATATTGTTAGTAATGAAAATAGCCTTTGAAGAGGAGCCCTTGTTCATGATGCATGTTTGTAAGCTTTATACCTGTTAACATATACACACGTGATTACATGAGACTTATGATCATAGAATAGTAAATAAATGAGACATGTCAAACTTACATATACTGTAATTAATTACACTAAATGCAAACTAGTATGTGTTTAATTATGTATATTGTAATATACTATAATAAACTTATATGTAATATTACTATAGTAACTTATATGTAATATTACTATGTAACTTATATGTAATATTACTATAGTAACTTATATGTAAATATTACTATAGTAACTTGTATGTAATATTAATATAGTAACTTGTATGTATATTACTATAGTAACTTGTATGTAATACTCTATAGTAACTGTATGTAATATACTATAGTAACTTGTATGTAATATTACTATAGTAACTTATATGTGGTAGTTATATATAATTACACTATGGAATACTACCTACAGTTGAGACAGCTATCTCTGTAGTAACACTAAACCAATTCATTAATCAGGAGAAGTAACTCTCTAAACTTACTATAAAATGTCTGGTTGTCATGGAAATTCTTCACTAAGTTGAAGCACAATGAAAACAGAGGAGTGGTGGTGCTATGGTAACCAGGGCACTGCCTTTGTGTGTATGTGAACAGTAGTGATCTCATTTCAAGTACTTAAAATGAGGGACACTTCCTCCCTTTTCATTCATAAATTAGTCTAATATTTCACTAGTCAATTATTTCACTATGCTGGTAAGAGAATACTTATTAGCTATATTACCTAATTTTGTTTGAACAACAATTGAAGACCTTGCGCCTATGTCATAAATTTTTGTCAATATCTCATATTTCAATAACAAACACAACTATTCTCCAAGAATATAATTACTGGTAAACTATTGTATTTGTATGGGTAAATACCATTAATATTCTGAAAACAAGTGGTTTTACTTAAAATTATATTACCTCAAATATGCAGTCTTATTGGGGCAATATATAAACAAATAGGATTAAATATTAACTTTCATTAACTGTTAATACAATACAATTCTTTATAGGACAGCTGTCACTTGTAAATATAACAAAGTTACAATTCTAATAATTTCTATATAACACATTCCTTAATGGCTTGCACATTGGTTTATCAACAATCTGTTAACAAACAAACTTTACTATAGTTATACCTTTCAATCATTAACTAATATATGATCATATTACATAACCCAATACAAGATCAATACTACACTAGCTATCTAATACTACAAGCTTATGCAATAAGAGTTATGACATACATTTGTTTCCTAGGAGAAATGAGTCACAAGTAGGAAGAGGGAAAGTATGCTACAAATTTCTTATAAGAGTTAAAAATACTTTTAAGTCTAATTGGTTTAGAGCAACTTTTAAAATCCATTTATTAATATAAATACCAGTGAGGTAGTAAGTCTATTCTCATTACAACAAAACATGATTCATTAGACAGATGTTGCAGATGTGGAAACCAGTTATGGGGTTGTACTGCATTAAAATATATCATAATATGACAAGATACAGTACAACTATACTTACTGACAATTATCATATGTTATCATTTTAATTCTGTTCATTTATACAACACTAGCTATATACTCTCTTTTATAATGACAGTAATTGAGTTTAATGGAATAAAATCATTACAATACAGTAGGATAACTCAATTCCATTCACCTTGCAACAAATACCAGTTTACGACCAGTTACCAATACCATTTTAATTATTATTCTATTTGCTTCAAAATGTTTGGTCATTGGCTAAAATAACTTTTCTCAAACCATGAGAATTAGGGGTATCCTTAGCAACAAGACCATATGACATGTGTTGAGTTTAATAATAAAATAGAAATGGACTAAATTAGACATCCACCCCTGCGGGTTGTGGTCGTTACCATCAATTAATGGTATTGTTTCAAGTTTCAATTATGAGTGGGTATCGTTAAGACGTAGGACCATAACTGTGCTTGAATGTACTCGTGTTCTTTTAGTGCCAGTTGAATTGCAATCAGGTGTAACATCAGTGGTCAGATCAAAAGGATCAAATAATATCCCAGTATCCAATGTATATATCAATAATCCCCCTCAGTAGTGACAGCTGACCAGGCCCTCCTGTGAAGATAAGATCATATACTATAAAGTGATGGAATAAGAAACACATTACCAGTTGGTGAAAATGTAGACATTTTGTTCTAATCTCAGGATGATTTTTACGAGAACTAAAAACTCTAAAAATGATATATAAAACAGAGACATTTAACTCTATAAGATCTGACAATAGTATTATTAGTTATTATTGAAAATACTTTATCATGTAATGATTACAATTATCATTACTTCCATGATTATCTCATACCATTACTTGTAATTACCATCACTTGTAATTACTCAATTACTAACAATTCTGGAATTGTTTTGTTAGAAAAGGTCAACTATTTCAAAGGTCAAAGGTCATATCACTTGTAATACTTCACAAATTAAATGAACTTACTGACTACCAATAATGTCCCTTTTTTTCAGTTTTATTATAAGATTAAGTAAATGATTAGTATAGTCTTTCATTATTTTAATTGACATGAGTTAAATACTAATATAATTACATCAGAAAATAAGATACAATACTATACTTCAAAACTTATAATTATTTATATAATTAATTATATTTCAATTATCATTACAACATCCCTGGTTTTATAGGGGGTTAAACATTGGGATGTTAATACTAGCTTATAAAGATGACGTATGTAGTAATCTTTGATATCCTATAGATTGTGATTTGTGAGAACGAAACCAATCAATTAATGTGTGTGGGCAAAACCACAGTAGTAAAATGACTACGTATACCAGGAACAGAATATAATACTAGTGACATATATCATTACATTCATCTTCATTACATAATGTTAAGTTATAGTGCTTCCTATTCGAGATGGCTTCTAGTATTAGTCATTGTCCTAGTTTATTCGATTCAAGACAGCAAGACCATGAAATTGGTCGTGTAGACGAATCCACGCATCATATAGTCTATAGGTATAGTGAGTGGGTGGCATCGACAAAGGAATATATCCCATACAGCACAACTGGGCTATAGAGTCATAAAAAAATGCTGTAGGTGTGGTTAATTACATGATTGCACTACAGTAGTTACAATAATTATAAACAATTAAATCAACTTTAATGCTTCACTTTAGTTTTGTCAATCACCTTGATTCCAAAACATTACTATAAATCATTTAAAGGATTGTTCTCTTCTTGTGCTATACGAAAATATATTATACTCTCAACCATTCTGGGTGTGGTCAAGATATGCATACAGAACAAGACAAAAGTCAATTTTCCCATGATCGTCTCAACCACACCCTCAAGTAAACATATATCCGATATAGCAGTCAAAAACAATGCTTTAACAATTACATAATAATTACATATGCCTGTATTAAAATGCTGAAACAGTTCACAGTAAGGGGATAACAATGAAAAGTTTTCATTATTACAGCAAAAGTTCATTTCATAGCTTATGAAAAGGGAGTTGCCTACCATGATTGAAACAGCAATTGAAATTTGTATGACAGACATTTTGTATACCAAATATAGCAGTCCTCCATTGAAATACAATATACCACTAAATTCAAATTCAAGGAAAAGTTATTTAAATAAATGCAGCACTTATCACTAACCTAACAACCAACCTTCATAATAATAGTGATTATCATTTAATTATTAGCTACAATTAATTATATATCAATTATATTATTTAACAATTACCTTTGTGAACTCCTGGCAAAGGGATAAAATCGTGCTCAGTATCACTGTCCCTCTCATCATCACTGATAGATCTAATGGTCCTGCTTCACTCAATAAAGCGACTATTTAATATTCTCTACAACATGTAAACAACTTATGATATGATCACGCTTAAAACTCCACCCACTTTCATCCATCAAATGCTTGGTTATGGGAGGTTTGAAATTTCTTCAGTACACCACTGATGTGCTACATCATATATACCCCACAAAATATTTTGACGACCCTCCTGCTAGAAGACTTTGTCCATCAGCTGTATAACACAGAGAAACTAAAATGATGATGAGAACAAGCTAATAAAAACAAGTTAGCATAAAGATCATCTTACGCTGACGTTTAGAGAGATGTTTAGGCGTTACTCTATCTGTTGATCTTCTTCAACATTTTTCAAAAAAGGTCAGTCCTACCTTCAATTGAACCAAACTACTGAACTAAAAGGGAAGAGAGAGAGAGAGAGTGAGAGAGAGAGAGAGAGAAGAGAGAGAGAGGAGAGAGAGAGAGGAGAGAGAGAGAGAGAGTAGAGAGAGAGAGAGAGGACATAAATCAAGAGCCAGGTTGTAAAAACAAATCACAGTTTGACTGACTGTTAAAGTCTGTTAGATTAAAACTAAAGATTTTCATCATCATTGTACATAAAAACAAACTTAGCTTCAGATGTAAAAAAAATACATCAGATATTTGAGAACTATGTTACTGTTTGCTGTTGGCCTACAAAAATTCTTGTGTATAATGGAAAGTAAATCTTTGATAGATCACCAATGTGAATGAGCTTGGGTACATGTTATTTGAAATAACAGTTAAAATGTGATAAATGTGATCAAGAAACAATTGACCTAAAATATATTAATAGTTGAGGTCCATTTTGGCAACTCAGAAATGATGTTACTACAAGTAAATTAACACATTTTCTTTAAAAGTAGTAGAAATGATAGGGATGGCTAATATCAGTCCAATGCAAACAAAATAGTAGGGATGGCAATTATATCATCCTACATAATATTACAGGCACAGAATGCAACAACATCTCATCTGATGATTACTTAAGCGATTTAGATAGTTGGTAAACACTCCTTAATTGTGTCACTTACGTTATTATGTAGGAATGATGTAATTGCCATCCCCAACTATCTTTGTTTGTATTCTTTGTATTAGACTAATATTATCTATCACTACATTTGTCATTTCTTAGAAAATATTTTTTTACTGTGTGCTTTTTTAAATGCAAGTGTTTTGATAGTCAATAGTCAAAGCTATAGTATGCTGGAAGGCAATGTTTAACCAGCCTCATATAAAATGTTCTACACATTGTGATGAAGATATATTATTATTAATGATTAATTAAATAAAGTGATGACAGGAGAGTAGCTGGGAACTTAGAATTATTCCATCATGAGTTCTGAACAACAAGGAAATTCAATGCATCGTAGCTAGGCTTACAGTCACTATAACAGCTGTACAATAATGATTCTGATCTTCTTTACATCAAAGCAGGAAATAGTTTACTGTCAGAAGTAAGAAACTATGCTTCAATTTTTTTTAGCTATAATACAATGAAACAGTATTCTCGTTCACATTTCATTATTTTCTGTTAGTATTAATTATTTTGTAAAAAATGGTTTCCTAAGAGGAGCTGTTGAAAAGTGAACTGGTGAAATCACTATTTTTGGTTTAAAGTATCAAATGAGACCTATAAAGGTTCTTCATTGTAGTAAGTAAGTTACCTTAGCGATTAGTTATTTATTGAACTATAAATCAGCAAAGGAAGGATGAAACAAATTAGCATCCAACTTGTGTCTATGATGCTTAGAAACTTGTCTTAGTCTATAACTGCATCATCATGAAGTGATTATCATAGAAGATATCTGCAATACTACAAAGAATTGAAACATTTTAATATTTTTTTATCAGTTTTGAGTGAGACATTCTTGCTTTCTGCCAATACATTTCAGTGGACAATCTGGGCCTTATAAAGCTGCACCACATGTTGATAAGACTACAACGATGAGGACATCAAACAACATTATGTAAAGTCTTAACTAAACATATGTTGAATATAATTAGTGGTGTCATATCATTGTTAATGATCAAAATAAAATACAGGGGTTTTAAAATTAGGAGAATTGACAGAAGCTATGGAGTAAATACAAATGTAGAAGGCAAGCTAGGATAGAGGCATAATCAGCTACATTCACTGATGTTAGATGTTTTGTCTCAATTTATTCTGGAGAGTCAATACTATATATCTATTTTTGTTTGCTGTTTCTACTAATGAAATATCTGTTGAGAAAATAAGACAACAATCTGCTCATCTAGCTGTCTAATAACTGATGACTCTTTGGCTGTTGATGAGGATTCTTTATATGATATTTGATTAATTATTGTATTATATAAATTGATTGGTTTTGTTGGAATTTTTTAATATTACCTGTCTGAACAAAAAAAAGATGTCGTATCCTTTCATATAAAACTTTATCAATGGAGAATTTTTAAGGATATTGCCCAATTTGCCACAGTTATATCTTTTACAAAATACTGAGTTGGCAGGTTTATATAAATACATATAGACCAAGTAAACCATATCTGATATAACCCTATCATGAGATTCTTCTGCTATCCTCTATAAATAGCACATGGCCATTGAGCAATATTCTCTTAAAATCTCAAATTAAGATTTGTGCTTATAAGATAGACAAATAGATTTATGGATAGATAGATAGATAGATAGATAGACAATAGATAGATAGATAGATGGATAGGTAGATAAATAGATGGATAGATAGACAAATAGATAGATGGACAGATAGATAAATAGATAGACGGACAGATAGATAAATAGATAGATAGATAGATGGATAGATAGACAAAATAGATAGATGGACAGATAGATAAATAGATAGATGGACAGGTAGATAAATAGATAGATAGATAGGATAGAGGATAGATAGATAGATAGATAGATAGATAGACATAGACAGACATGAAATAGATAGATGGTTGGATGGATAGATGGACAGATAGATAAATAGATAGATAGAGGATACACAAATAGATAGATAGACAAATAGATAGATGGATGGATAGATAGATGGATAGATTGACAGACAAAACAGACAGATAGATAGATGGATAGACAAATAGATAGATGGGTAGATAGATAAATAGTTAGTTAGATGGATAGATAGACAGATAGATTAATAGATAGATGGATAGATAGCTAAATGGATAGCTTAGTGGATAGATAGTCACCAAATGGCTCATAACATATAGGGACTGTTGCAAACTGCTTGCCAGTCAGTTAGAGAAAAAACTGTAGTTTAAACACTGTGCATGTATTATTGTGGTCATTGAAATATTGACATGTTGAATGGCACTTAGCTTAAATAGAAAGGAAACAGGAATTTGGGAAAGTTCATAGTGAAAAATACTAATAACAGTTTAGTAAATTCAGTGAGATTACAATAATGTTGTCAGCAGTCAATATCATATACTATAGTTACCTCTGAACATCCCAAAATGAATTTGGTCCGTCTAAAGTAGCTACTGCAACTTGGCAACCATCAGGACGATAGGTTGTGTCAGAACTAAAAAGGCAATAATAACATTTATTTATAATGTACAATTTACTTACCATCTGTTGTATGCATAAAAGTCTCCACATTACCTTACTCTCAATACATCCCATAGTTTCACTGTCTTATCCCATGAAGACGATGCCAAAATAGAGCGAGTTGGAGAAAAAGATAGACTACTGACTGGTCCTTCATGACCTGTGAGAATCTAAAAGTGTGGTCTTATAAGTAGGGAGTGGCTTAAGAGGTACCTCAAGTAATCGTCTGTTTGTATAGACCAGATAAAAATTTCAAAAGTGTCATGTGATCCAGCACTAACAATTTCTCCACTAGGATCAAGAGCTAAACATGTAAATTGAACAGGACGTGGTGAAGCAAACGTACGAAAATTTCGATACCTAAAGAGCTAAGACAATAACAAGATGATGTAATGTGATGTCATACCTATGTAAATCATATGCTCTAACTGTCCATCAAAAGATGCACTCACAACACCTTTCCCACAGAGTTAAATAAAACTGAACTAACAGCAGAAATATGCTCAGAAAAAAAGTTACGAAACAAAATCCAGATGATGTATTCCACAACTTCACCTATAAATGATATCTTATCACATGATTGTCATGTGACATAAGTTCTGAATGCTAACTTTTCCATCATCTCCTCCAGTAGCAATCACCTGACCATCAGGTGAGTAACACATGACATTCATATCATAATAATGGCTTTGTTGTTTGAGAACACTAAGTCTCTGACTGCCATTCCCACACAAGTAGCTGTCCAAGAGTACTGGAAGCAAAACCAAGCCATTCTCCAGTATTATTTATAGCAACACTATAATCCGATGTTCAGAAATACTGTACAATACAAGAACAAAATACTACTAGTGACAATGTAAGTATAGTCGCTACCTGAGTGTGGTGTATAGATTTGAAGTCTGGCATTTCGTGTATTTGTAAATATACCATAGTAATCCAGTGATGAGTATTTTTTAGGCTTGTGAACGGTGGCACAAGTTACTCTAGCTCTCTCTTGAGAATAAAGATGTCTATACTAGTAGAGTAATAACTGAACAGATGATTTAGTATACTTACTTAGTAACCTTTCTCCAGGTAATAATGTCATTGGACGTTGCTTTCTTCTTGCAATGGGAAGTTGAGTATCTGAAATGTAATTATCAATGAGTGAGTCCCTTCATTATGTCTAATACTCTTCATCATTATCCTCATCACTACTAAGTTCCAATGTCACTTCCTCTCCATCTTCACTTCCTCTTCATCCTCCTCTGTCTAGGGACATAGACTCTAATTCCATACTATCTTCTCCTTGCCCAGAAGTGTCTTTTTTTTTTTTTGGGGGGTTTTTTTTTTTTGGCGCCCAGGTCACCATTTCAGCTATCGCTCTAAAGACATGTTAGCTTCCATACAATAACAGCTCCCATCTTTACTAATAGTATACAACTAAAGAAAGTATGAGTCATCATTCCCGTAACATACTCACATTTAGAATTGTTGTTCAAGAGCAAGCAATCACTGTACTACGATGTCCTAGTAAGTTAACATAACGATAACCTTTGATTACAGATACAGAATAAACTCGACACTCATATCACGAGAACCCACAGCAAAAAACCTAAGTGACAGTGAACATATTAAGAAATAAATCAGTCCTCTTACTGAGAATTATCTGACCAATCTATACATCTAGCATCATCATATTGTCCTGGGAATTTGCGATAAATGTGAAATGGTGCAAAAGTCTTGATAGCGACCAGGTGCATACCACAAATGACAGACTTATGTTAGTAACTGCAACATATCTGTTACAAAACCAACTACTTAATGCTGAAGATGAAGATGATCACCTATTACATAGTGTTTTGTCCATGCATGTAATGTGTAACTTAATTTGGAAAACCACACATGCTATGTTGAAACATTTGAATGAATATTTTGCATATACATGATGGGG
Organism: Gigantopelta aegis; assembly: GCF_016097555.1. Taxonomy (NCBI): domain Eukaryota; kingdom Metazoa; phylum Mollusca; class Gastropoda; order Neomphalida; family Peltospiridae; genus Gigantopelta; species Gigantopelta aegis. The sequence goes on along the minus strand of NW_024533678.1, from coordinate 47,063 downwards.
ACATAGCCATATTGTGTAAACTGTTTACCAAATTTGATGTCTACATTTCTAGACTTCCTGGATACTGAATTTGTTTAAACAACCTATACAAAATGGCATGTAGCAACTGCGTATGGTACAACTGTTCATTTTAATTTTTTAGTGCAAATGTGTAGTTTTTTCCAAATTGGATCACTTATCAAATATTATAATACTAACAGTTAAAAAAAAGATATTTTAATATAAAGAAAATTAATAGAAAGAGGATACTTACTTTCCATTAGGGCTAAATTTAATATCATAAATTTCGCCTTAAAATTAAAATGATGTAATAACAATTCTGTGTTGTAAATTAATTAACAAGGATCGACCCTCTAATAATGAAAACAAAGACTTTTGACATTTCATATATCGCATATTACCTTCATCAACAGTAATCATTAAAACACCATCAGGGGATACAGTGAAACGATATATATTCTTATCATTTCAAACGGAAAAGTTAAGACTTATTACTAATGAAAATAACTAAGACATTATCACAAACTGCATGACCCACTTTTTTTTAAATCAAATTGTGATATCCTGTTACCAACTGGACTCAATATACAGTTTTTTTACCATCAGCAGAAAAGGCAATAGAACCTTGTTTGTAGACATGCACCACATAGATTTGAAAACTATAGTACGTTAAAAGAAAGACAATGTGTAATTATGGGTCAGTTTTTAAACCTACCTTAAATGCAAACTTCATTGGGACCATGTGTAAGTACACGTGGTCGTGTGACGTCAGATGACAATCACGTGACACTTAATTTGCGAGCCCCTCCTTCTTAGAATTCATTAATTTGTGATCTGCACTAAGACTCGGAGGAAGAAGGTATATTGACCCTGTGTTGTTAGTTCTTGACGATATCTGTATGAAGTGATTACTAACCACTCATCCTAGGTCAATAGAAATGCCAATTGCTAAGTAGACTCTAGAAGCTTCAATTATGCAAAGCAAGCAGATGGATTCCTGAAACCTTCTCCTATCAGTCGTGCTAATAGTGTTAAACTCTCCACCACCAGAGAGTCCAGACGCAGCATCTTCTGATGAGGTATCGTACAAATATGGACTGATTTGACAACCAGTCAGAGATGCAGTTTCAAGGTAAATTATGGATAATGGCTGTCTTTGTTGCCTGTGTTAATTACCACTACCATTACCTTCCTCAATGATTTACTAATCAAATATGTCAGTTATTTTGTATATACTGTAACTGCTCTTAAGGACACACATAATTATTATACCACTAATTATTAATACCAGTATTTTGTTCCTATCTCTCCATAGTACTGTTTATTATCCAACATGAGTATTGGTTGTTCTTTTCCGCTTTTTAGTGTACATTATATGTCTGATAGCCCAAACTCATTTCCTTGATAGTGGGCAAAGTAAGTCCCTCTCATTATAGTGTTACATTAACATACTAATAACAACATTAGGTGTTAATATACACTTTATACCACTCTTATTAATGACTATGTAATGAACTGTGACTGTTTGTTGTCTGTACACAATTTTAAATGGATTACAAGTTTCTGTCTGTATTATGTCAATTTAGTTTGTTTGTGTTGTTAATGGTACAACAAACACTGAGTCAACAAAAATAGACACTAATGTTCATTAGTGGTACAAGTTTTCCATATTAATTTTTGCATTATACATTTATATGGTTTTTTGGTGAAGATGAAAGACTCCTTTTTCAAACTGTGGCCAGTGTTGATTAGTATACCTTTTTGTTATGACAGTTAATTACTAGCCCCCAGCTGGGTTGCTTTTTAAATCATTTCTTTTCTCTATCTCAATTAGGTGTTCGACCACTTCCTGAAGTTTATAAAGAAATCACAGAGATGCAGGTTGATATAACAAGATATCGACAATGGTCTGGTAAAGAGAAGCCACTATCTTCTCCTGAAAAGTCAAAGCACATATCCTTTATGTAATATGCCATTAATAGAGATGTATGTTATATGGGTATCACTGCACACATGAACACTTAATTTACTATAATGCGTATGGAGTATTTAGCATATGTAATGTTAATGTTGTATTCCTCCCGATACAGAAGATTGTTAACTATGCTTGTTGTCTTGTGCTACAAATGGCATGTTTTTCTATTTGTGTGTTTACAGTTAATATGGGATACACCTTTTAATTTAATGCATAACTTATTACTTCCTTAACTTGTTTCTCTCACTGAGTTTTGCAACATGCTATTTTTGCTACCATTTCATTTTTTTTTTTTTTTTTTGAAGCAATTTTTATGGTTTGTTCCTAGTCTGCAACTACGCAATATGTACTTACGTTGGAATCTGGGTAGAAGAAGGACACTTTGTCCCCATTGTTTGTCTATCTATTGATACAATGATTTATATCCTTTTATATAAATTCATTGTAAATTATTCATCTGTTCATAACCTCCATTTTGTATCCCACTGTAATTTAAAGGTTGCCTTTGTGGTTTTTGTTTAATTGGCTTCTCATTTTGTGGTTTATTTTTTTTAGCCAGAAATTATACTATTGATGGCAGTTGCATAGCTGATCCTTTTTGAAGTGAAAGTACCAAGGGACATGATAGATTGTTGAATTATTTGCTTTGATATTCTTTTGTAGGTTTTAAGTCCTTTTTCTGTGGCAGCATCAAAAGATGTTTATTCGTGATCCCTCCCCTCTTTCTCCTTGTTCTCTTCTTTTTCTTCCAGTGAAGAGGAAGAGAAGTTAGTTCGAGAACTCATTAGTGATTGTTATCTTCATCACCGTCGTGGTCACTTTGGGTCATTACCTCCCTGAACATTGCAAGCTAATTGATTATACAGCAGGTTTGGAGAAGTCAAGTGATTTATTGATTATGATCATCTCTCTCTCTCTCTCTCTCCTCTCTCTCTCTCTCTCTCTCTCATTCTCATCGCGCTCACTTTAGTTGCTTCTAGTTTGTCATACATTCGCTTAAGGGACTTAGTAACTAGAAATCCTAGTTTGCTCTCATAGCTACAAATCATTGTGCTCATTACTACAATCGTCAGTTATCATTGTTGCTACTATCATCACTATATAATTGTATATACATTATAGGAAGTGTCACATACTCAAGACTATGGAGAAAGAGAGCTTCTATTGCCTCTCCTACATCTCATGAAGGAATTCCTATCCATGGTAATTATATAATAAAGGTGGTATATTATGGTAAATTGTGAAGTTATTTAATTTGGAATGTTAATATTTAAGATTAGACTAGACCAATTAACACATACTGATTATCGTTATATCTAGGCAGCTGATGTTGATGCTAGTATTGTTTATCAGTCATTAATACCTTTTTACATGTGGCCATCCTCACATTCAGACAGCATTAAGAAAGTACTAGACTTATTGCAGCTAGAAAAAAAAGTAAAAATGTTAGTTGTTGAGTATGATGACAATATATGTCATACTACTCCTCAGGTACTACTTACAGACGAACATTATTAATGGAACATGATCTAGGATTACACCTGAAACATTACAAGTTAGATAGCATACTAGATGATTAAAATATCACTTACTGTTACTAATTTTAGTCCCAAAACTCGCTCAGTGGTCATGTTAATAGACACCAGTAATTTTGAATCTCATGGACACAAATTGTATCAATCATTTGTATTTCATCAAGAAAAACCCTCCATTGTTTCTGATAAAGAGACTCCTCATACGAAGTGTCTTAACTGTAGCACCATCTGATGCTGAGGTTGATAACAGTGACATAGACAATAAACTCTCTGTAAGACATATTACTACAGTACAGATTTTTGTATACCACCTCGAATAATATCTCCTATACATTGTTCTTGTGTTGTACATGTGCTCTTGATTTATGTCATCCTGTTTTGTCTATAGAAACTATCCGAAGAACAGCTTACTGGGCTGTGTGAAGAAGGAATAGACATCACTGAAGAAGCTGCCTCCTTTGAAAACACAAAGTGGAGACAGATCAATTCCTTGTCACTGAAATTGCCAAATTCTCCCTTAAAATTACTAGTTTAGCTAAAGGTAAATCCCACAAATTCAAACATCACAACATCATTACTCCATGGAATCTTCCTGGCACCATTCATGTGTAAATAAGTATCAGAGATACAAAGAAAGACACTAACTGGTGTTCATAATAGTATAATATATGTTAGATATATCCTACTATATAATATTATATGTCATTAAGTTTTTATTGTATTTTATAGCCTCTGATGAACAGCGAGATAGTGCTGTCAGTTGTACAAGTGATGAAAAATCACCTTCATTTCTCCCCTCTCCTTGCTCCTTATATACCTGTCTATCAACTTGAAACAACACATTATATCGCTATGATCGACAAAATTAAAGAGGTTGTTCAAAGAACACAACAAACTGAACGTTCCTATATGACTCCACCTCCTCAATCTGAATTGTTTGTGATGAGTTATCCTCCTATATCAACTGCTCGTCCAGATCTGAGTCAGACTAGTCTTGACAGTACAGGTAGTAGTGCTTTAGAACCAGAAGAAATCAATGGATCTATTCAAGAGTTAAAGAGTCCTGATCTAACATCAGTCAGCGATAAGTGGCCTGAAGGTGGAAACCGATCAATCTCGCCCACGTCTAAAAGCGATCCTGTTTAAGTCATCAGATAAAAACCCACAAACTGATAGAATACCATCGCCTAACACTTTGGATATACCCGAAAGTGATGCATTAGTCAAGACTCTGACCGAACCAGTGATACTAGTAGCAGTCGAACCAGTGAGGAAGCTAACAGTCGTTACTCAACTGATAATGCTGTAAGAGGTCGATTTAGTCTAGAGCGTAGATATACAGATGCATTTATGTCACTCCCTACTTCTAATCCTATGCAAGTCGTCGATCTACACTTACCAAGTCTCCCATGAACATGTATTTCTAATCAAGCAGTGTCACCGACATGTCCATGGGGATGGCAGTATACGAGGCGTTAAAAGCAGGGCCAATCCTAGAACTCCATCAAATTAAGTGCTAAAAGGCTCAGTCTATAACAGCAGCTATCTTGTCACAAGGCAATACTAATACCAAAGTCAAAGTATTGAAGATTGTTATTGCTGGTGATGATAATGTAGTGGCTAATGCAGCAAAAAGCTTTCACTCATTTACGCATTAAAGAACCAAATTTGTTCTGGAATCTTGAAGTTGAATTTCATTACATTCCTCTCTCTCAAGCATCATCAGGGGGGCAATTCTTAATGATTGTATGCAGAACCACACAATTAGGTGAACCCCCAGAGCCAGGCTAATGAGAGTAGATGTCTGGAGTCAGGCAGTGATGTTCTATTTGGACGTTATTTAGCACATATGGACAGTTGGTATGAACAGAATGTTATGTTAGCAGTTCACAATACACTAAGATTACTTCCGATGGTAAGTGTAACTTATAAACTACTACTTCAATTACTTTAATTGTATAACAGGATACTGGAAAACTAATGAGACCTTATTCTCCATTGGAGACTTTAGACATAAGATGGACCCCACCTTCCACACCATCAAAAGTAAATGTCTAAAAAGTTCTTCAATCTTTATTTTCTGTTAGGTTTTAATTGATATAGCTACATATTATCTTCGTGAAGCTTGCCATGTCATCCGAATTAAAATGTTTAAAGTCAAGGTATGTAGATTATAGAATAGTTTGCATATTGTGCTAAATAACTGATCATAGATGACGCTCAAATCAGAGAAGAATATAAGAGGATTTGAACACAAAGAAATGTACATGCTACACAAGCTTGATATTCAAAGACTAACAGGAAAGAAAAGTACTAAAAGATCTCTCTTAAAGATGTAGGAATTATTGTGACTCTTTTATACAAATAGATAATCGTCAAGCCAAACCATATGAAGCTAGCGTTGCACTGACAGAATTATCTTTGGATAATAATTTCATTCGAGGAGACATGTCACAGATGAAAGATGTATGGATAATTCGAGCATCAAATATTCCTCATCCTACAGATTCAGGCGTGCCCAACCCTGGTGAGACTTAGAATCCTAAATATTTCCATTAATGGACATAAAAAATAGAAAAATTATGCAACCAATTTCATTAACTGTTGTATAATTATTGTCAATTCTGACCACTTATATTCTTTACTTTCAGAAAATGAATGTTTGGAGTTGACAGTTATGAAATGTCAAGCTGAAGGAGGAATGTTGTCACAAACAAAGGTAAGCATACAAAACATGTACAGGTAAAATTGAATTTATTTTTTCTTTTTAAGTATCGTGTTTGTGAGGAGACTCAACATCATGTGTATGAATTAGTAGTTGAAGCTAAAGACAAGTCATTGTCTGTTATTATTGATGATGATATTTCTAATATCACTGAAAATGTAGTTAGGTAAACACTTTTATTAAAGGTTATATAGAATGTGAATAATTCTGTTGTTAGGGTTGAAGTGTCACCAGCTTTATATAGATCAAGGTATTACTGGTGCTACTCTCAGGCGGACTGAAAGACATGATCGTCAAATGTACTTTCCTGTTATCTCCTTTTGGCAGGTTGACCTTTGATGAGTGTCATTTGTATTGGTTCTAGTTATTTTTGTATTAACCTCTTTTTCAGTGTGATTGTTTTTTTATATTTATTTATTTTCATATCATTTTATACCAGTTTATTTACTGTATATTACATTATTATATTATTTTGTATGTTTCTATGATTATTTAATTGTTATAAGTGTGTGGAAACTTATCATTTAAAAATTTTAATAAAATTAATTATTGTGAAACAGAAGTTCTGAGCACTTAGGTTAAATATTATAGTTAACTTACTGTTCAGTCACGCCCAGAGATGGATTCAATTCCGATCCGTATTCTGTTCTGCATTCCATTCCGCACTTTTGACTCCCCCGTTGGAACTTCTGGCTAGGTAAGTTGAATTAGATATTATAATTATCTTGCAGTTAGCCCACACTCAAGTCAACATAGTACTTACTAATATGATTATTACTAGACAAAAAAACCGTACAATGTATGTATGGAGAAGCCATACTTGAACGGCTTCTGTTGATGAAGGTTTGGGAACGAGACCTCTAGCAGTGAGACTACTATTTATGTGTTTTAATTGCCACCATTACTCCCATTGTATGCTATAGTGCTCAAGTTTTGACATGTTAATGGAGCAACTCAGTGGGAAAAAAAATGGGAAGAAGTTTAAATCTGCTAAAATAAAAAGATACAAACTAAATTTTCTTTTCACTTAATAAAAAATAAATAAATATATAATATAGATTGTCTAGCAATGAAAGGCAGTTATATAGTTTACTTCTTAAACTCACACTGACTACGCATCTATTCATGGAATGCAACCATGACTAAAAAATAAATTTACCAAACATGGGAATTAAGACCCAAGTACAATAACAATACAGTGGAAATAGTAGTTACCCTTAACTTACTATAATAGCTACATATATATGTAGTTTGCAGAGCTTGTATGACACATGCCTAATAAATATTTATAGTTATTAATTTTTAACTATTTGATATAACAATTCCTCTTTCCTTCTTTAGTTGTCCTTACTTTTGACAGTTCTGACTCTAAAGCATTAAACTTTGTTCGATTGTAAAAAATTACTTTAATCTCTAAAACTAGCACAATGTCATATCTCGTGTGAGTTCATAAAAATAAAATAGCAATTACTCTTAAGATTCATTAGTTATGCTCATACATTTTATACTATTCATAAATGCAGAATTATATTCTCTTTATTTATTTTGCCATACTGTGATAATCTACCTTATATTCTACCTACATAGGAAGTAAGTAATATATATATATATATATATATATATATATATATATATATCTGTCTGTATGTATGTATGTATATATGTGTGTGTAATTCCTTTCGTGGTCATACTATAATAATTTTTTCTTTTCATATTTAGGATGTAAGTATGAACACACAGCATTATTATATAATTATGATCTTTTTTTATTTTCCTTAATCTGCTCCTGATAATAATAATCCATTGTCCTTATTCAGGATGTAAGTATAGTTATATTATTTTATTCCATCAGAATTATTGTCATTATTCCTTTATTATACTGAAATAACATGAGCTTGCCGTTGTTTAATTTAGACCGTGAGTATTTTGTATTAATATTATTATTGTTAATAATTATTTTCTCATATTATGATGACATGATAACCTTCCTTGTGTCTAACTTCATTCAGCCTGTAAGTTAATCCACATAACTTCACATTACAGTACTGATAAGTGATAACTATTGAAAACTTCTTAATTCTTTTCTTCATCTATTGTGTCTTCTCTATTTCATATACTGTGATAATATTAATCTACCTACTATATTAGCCGTAAGTATATTAAATATAGTAGTTAATAGGAGTGGATGAAGAAGGAACATCAAGCTAGTATGTACATACCTTGCTCAATTACATTTATTACTGATAAAATTGTTTGCCTTACATGGACTTAATTTTATTTTTGCAACAACTTATGATCTTAATTATAGTTGATGTTCATTCTACTTTTTCATACACACTCCTGTGGTAATGTATGTTTAAACATTATTTATTACTACAAATTTCAATACCTTTTTTTCCCTATTCTTTCCTCACTGATTGACAAAACCTGTCCTATATTCAGGAAGTAAGCATAAAATAGAGATAAATATAATGTTTTTTATTTTTTTACTCTGAATGTACTGTGATGCTAACCTGTTTATGTCCTGTTTTCATATGTTTAGAATGTAAGTATTATAACCAATATATTATTATGTACAATGTCATTATACTAATATAAAATGTTATCATAATTTTCATGTAATTAATTAATTAATATCAAGAATTAAACATATAATTGTAATTTATAGTATTCTTTATTTGTATTGTGTGAGGCAATCATTAACTCATATACATACATATGGTTATTATTATTATTATTATTATTATTATTATTATTATTATTATTATTCACATACTTTTATTAAAACCTTTTTTATCTTTTTTCATATTGTTATGGCAAACTATATCCATGTTTTCACTCATTTAGCGGGTAAGTAGAGAATACTATTACTCAATTATTATTAATTGTATATTTTATCTATTATTCTTGGATGATTTATATTGTTTCTCTTTTCTAGCGAGTAAGTATGAACACATATTACTAGTTTGAATAACATAATATAATGTACTCAAGTATAATTTACAATTCGTTTTCATCTTTCCCAACTTTGACAATATTTTGATGATGACTCATCCAGCGAGTAAGTTAGTATTATATTATGATTAAAGCACATTTGTCTTAATTCTGGTCATATTTCATGTTGTGATAACTTCTCTTGTATTTTACTTATTCAATTCATAATTATAAACTTATTATTACAAACATATTATTATTATTATTATTATTATTATTATTATTATTATATTTATTATTATTATTATGTAATGTATAATAGTTAAGACATAGTTCATGTTTCTCTCTTTTTCTTTTTTCTATTATAATTACTCTAATGATAAACAATTCTACATTGCACTTATTTAGCGAGTAAGTATAACTAGTAATTTGTATTGTGTACAATTGTTCTCTTATCTTCTTTATGTTTTATTTACTCTTACCATACTTTAATGATCATTTCTCTGTGTATCTTAACTTATGGAGATTGTAAGTATAAACAAACATTATTATAATATAAATTATATTGACTTTCCTTTCACTATTTCTCTGTTCCAATTAATAACCTGTCCTGTACTTAGTCTGTAAGTTATGATCTCATATCATTACTATTTTGTGAAATGCTTTATTCAAATTTCATGCTTTATCTTTTTCCATTTGATCACACTATGATATTGATGGCTTCAGGAAGTAAGTATTATATAGTTGTATATTGTTTTTAACATAACTATTCATTGTCTATACTCTACTCTGAACAAACTGACTATATCATTATTTAGCGAGTAAGTATTTAAATATGTCGCATTAATTGCTAATTTTTATTTTTTACTTCTCTATTCCTATTTTACTACTACAATGATAACTTATCATTTTGTATCCTTAAACAGAGAGTAAGTATTAATTGTAGACATTCTAGAAGACATAAATTATTATCTTATTCTTGTTTTTCCCCATCTAATCATACTTCAATGATAATGAACTGACAATCAGCACGTGAGTGTATATATATATATTACTATATTGTGTACATGATTGTCATTGTATGTTTATTCATCTACTTTGACCACACCCTGTTAACCATACCTGTCTTTATCTTACTTAGACTGTAAGTAATAACATACTATAATATTTTGTTGTTGTATTGATTATTAATACAAACAAATGTCTTCTTTCTCTATTTCCATTTCTTATGATAAACTATCTTGTGTGTTTAGGAAGTAAGTAGTATACATATAAGTGATTGATTTATGTGTCATGTTTTATTTTTCTCTATACTCACTGTGCTCTCTCTCTGATGATGAAACTATCATAATATCCTAGGGGGTAAGTCTGACCAATAATGGTTATCTATTGTATTTCATTAATGTATATATTTTGTATTTATTGTGTCGTCTTTTCTCAACTCTGATGGTGACTATATTACTGACCTGTCCTGTGTCCTACTTATTTAGACTGTAAGTATTGAACATTTTATTCACAGTCAGTTGAACCTTAGAGTCATTTAAGTTGAGGTCATGTTTATATAGTATCATAGAAGTACAGACCTTTTGATTTGATACATTAGAAAAAACTTGCTAAATAGTATGACTGTTTCAAATATAAATACATCAATATATATACAAGGTTAAACTGAACTAGACTAATGCATTATTTACTGCATACTGTAATATGGAAATATGTGGTCAATTAGTTGTTTTATGGTTGTAACCATAAATCTAAATTGCTTGTGTCAAATGAAATTATACAAATGCATTCATTGCAAGAACATTTTATGTATATGAAAATTTCCAAATTACATTAATTATGTGTTTGTTTTTAATTATATCTTTTGTTCATGTTAATCATACTGTGATGATAACTATCCTGTATTCATTTAATTCTTCAGTATGTAAGTTATACTAAATATATAGTATATGGATTGTTATTATATAATCTAATTTTTTCTCTACTTTTGATTATATGAGGATGAATTATTTTGTATCCTGTCTAGACTAATCAGCGAGTAAGTTTGAATACAATTTATAATTACATATAATTCCTTTTCTTCTTTCAAATAATCATACTACAATGATAATCTACCTTTTTCATCATTATTATTCAATAGAGAGTAAGTGAAATTACATGACATAATATTAATTTTTTACATATATACTCAAATTTGTTACCCTCTTACCCTCAGTGTATGAAAACACACACACAACTTATTTCTAAAGCACAGTAGATTGTAAGTGAAAACACACAACATACACACATATATATAAACACAGTAAACACACAGTAGTATATATAATACAGACACTGGGTGTAAAAATACAGACACCTAGTGTTATATACATAAACATACAGACACTAGGTTATATACACTAGTGGGTTATTACATAACATACATACACTAGTGTTAGATATAGACACTAGTGTTATATACATAACATACAGACACTGGTGTTATATACATAAAAGTGTTATAAACATGACAGACACTAGTGTTATATACATAAACATACAGACCACTGTGTTATATATGTAAACACACATTAGTATAATATAATAAACATACAGACACTAGTGTTATAAACATATGTAAGTAAACACATAGAGTTTATATAGATAAACACAAACTTATAATTTTGTTTGTCTTTCTTGTCATTTTGTGGTGATGTCTATTCAATATTCTGTTCAGGACTGTAAGTATGAACATCTTTTAATATTATGTATTATAACTAATGTTCACCTAGTGACAATGACATATCATTGTTATGTTAAAATCTATTACTATTATAATTGTGTCTACTAAATTTAACAGTTTTAATACATTCTAATTTAACATTTATTGATTCTAGCAATTTTCAAGTCATGTCTATTTAACTTTGTGAAATAAAACTTTAGAGCATATGAATTTTAGTAATTATTATAGTACTCACTAAATAATTAATAGTTATTATTATAGTTATTAATAGTAGGTTATTACATGTAATTACTTACCAATAATATGTATGGCTTTGTTTAGTATTAGTTATTGTATTATTTCATATTTGTTTTTTTCTTCCTACTCTGAATTGATAATAATGTTTTGTTTACCACTCATTGGTAACTGTTTTTAGTTTAAAGGAGTCTTATAATGATGGACCCCATATTAATGATGTGAGTATGAATATATAATAACATACTCTATCCAGATATTATTAGTTTAATTAGAGACCATATTGTTGTCTTTAATAAATTGTATACCAGATTTACATAATAGATAGGTTGTATGTATTATGAATGCTAATATGTTGATTGTTTTTTCTTAGATTTATCTGAGCAGTATGATGAAAGGTGTTTTACAGACTTTGGCAATTTCTTCTTTTTACATTAAAGTTAACTCTTTTAATTGTAGATGATGTGTATCAAAAAGCTCTAGCTGAAGGTGAAATGGATGTAGCATACGCTAGAATTATGTTTCTAGGAGCAGCTGGTGTTGGCAAGACAAGTTTCAAGCGTTCACTTATGAGACAACGTTTGAACCCTCGTATGGACAGCACTGTTCTTTCTGATGTTGATTCTTTCCGACCAATGGACGGGAGTGGCAAACATTATGCGATGAAGAAGAGGAAAAATGGAGAGAAGTAACGGAAGAAGATGAGCTCAATGAAATGGGAGAATTACTGGCGGCAGTACATCAGAACAGTTCTAACTTTAATGAGTTACCAGTAAAGGGATTGCGCTACCAAATTGTTTTCGGTTGCACCTATGCTCGAAACTTCTGCTATACCTGGAAAAAAAAAATCGAAGAGTTTGAAAAGTCTCACGTTCATTCCCTTCTATCAAAAGCTATAAATCGTGCTAGTTCTATATCTGATAGCTCAGCAAAGCAAATTAAACCACAACCTTTTCTTCATGTTTGGGATGGTGGTGGTCAGCCAGTTTTTCTTGAAATTCTTCCTGCTTTTCTAACCTCTGCACCATGTTTCTACTCCTGTATGATGCCTCTAAGAGTTTTGATGAAAAAGTGGCAATCTGTACAAAGATTACATGGGGAGGAAAATTTGAAGAAGAAGTTAACATGACTACTCTTGATCTTCTTCTTAATTGGCTTTCTAATATTCATGTTCAATCTTGCAAAATATGGATGAAAAGAAGGCACTCTTAAATTACCCCCGTGTACTGTGTATTGGTACACATGGTGACAAGCTCAAATGATCAAACACCTGACCAAAAGAGACAAGAAATTGATTCTCATTGCAAAGGCAAGCCATTTGAAGCTCTAATTGATGGCTTTCACATCGTTGATAAACACCACTGCTGGAATTAAAGAAGAAGATCTAGTTTCTCTAAAGTGAGAACCGCCATACGTGATTTCACCTACAACAAGCTCATTGTCAAGACACCAATTAGCTGGGTTCTTTTCGTAAAGTGATTAAAGCACTCAAAGCAAATGTTATTACTCTTGAGGAAAGCTCATGCCATTGGGATTGCATGTAAAATACCAGTGATGTTGTTCCCAAAGTTCTTCTGTTTTTACCATGATCTAGGAGTACTTCTGTTCTATCCTCATATCACTGGTCTACAAAAACACAGTCATTCTTAATACGAGATGGTTGTGGATGCACTGGGGAAAGTATTAACTCTTAAGGGCGAGAAGATTATAAAACTGGCTCCATGTGGAGATATTGCGAGAGAAAGGAATACTTGTTCAGCTCTCTACGTAGCAGCCTGGAGAGAAGTTGAAGGCCTTGACCTGAATCATTGATAAATCTTCTAGTTTGTTTTCTTGCAGCTGAGGTGAAGACAGATGAATAACGATCCCCACTGTAAAGCAATACTTCCTTCCTTTAGTATTGCCTTTTAGTCAAAGAAGCCTCAGTTCCACCAGGATATCTTCAAAAAGCTACACCTTTGCCCCTCACATTTAGAACAGACTTTGTACCACCAGGTTTTTTTACTCGCTTCATCACAATTGTTGCAGAATCACCGCTGTGTAAGATCAGGTTTGATAAAGGTGTTTATCGCCCCCATCGAATAAGCATTTATTTTGGAAATCCTCTGATCGATCAAGTAATATTAAAGGAGCTACCTCATGCCATCGAAGCTGAAGCTATTCGATATGCACCTGAGAGTGATGCTCTGAGAAAGTTTTCTATGTCTGTCAAGGACTTGTATTGCTTCCTGATGGAAGTGGCTAAAAATGTTGATACTTGTCTATTGGAGTGTGGGAGGAGAGAATATGTCAATGATGATGAGTCTGAGTCTGGCAAAGTATTCAAAAAAAGGAAGTTAGGTTGTATGTGCCTGCACAGAGTGTCAATCTGATTCAGGGTTTCAATACTTGAAGCATGTGAAAGCCAGACTTGTGATCTACATCTCCTGTTGTCAAAACAGTGAGAATCTCGCAGTGTTTTACTGAGAAGGTCTTGGTTTCCTGAAAAGAGCACTATAGTCAAGGTTATATTTGTGCATCTGTTTATATTTTAATTCTTTTCATGACTACAGAAAAAACCAGCACATGAAAAGAGAAAGGCAGAAAGAGATGCTATTGATCAGCAAAAAAATACCCCAGCCAAGACATCTTGTTGAGCTTGCAGCACACTTAGAAATGAAAATCAAATCTTGATGTCATTCTACAAGATCTTGGAAGAGTGCAGAAACAGGACGAGCTGGCTTTAACTCCTTTATGAGTGGATTAAACAGAAAGGAGGTGCTCGTGATAGACTGTTGAAGTTCTAGAAGAATAGACCTTACCTCAACTGCTAACATGTATGGCAAGTATAACAATTATATGTTACTTTTCTTTTAATTTAAAGGGGTGAAAGAAGCTGAGTACAATCGAGGAGAAATTAGAAAAGAAGAAAAATAAAAGCTAAGGTAAGAATTTGAGAACATTGAAACTACAGTCATACATTCGTTAGGCTCCTGTACCACATTCTGCTATATCCAAATTCCATTGCCAACAACCACTCCTGTGATGCCATCAGTTCAGGACAAGGATCTGATTAGATGTAGTCTTCACATCGTGAAAATATCTCCACTTTAGCTAACTATCTTGGCATTGATTCCGCAAGTCTGCAACAAATTGAACAGAACTATAGAGAGGTAGATGCACAGGCTTACTGGATATTGAAAACGTGCAAGAAGCTAACCAACTAGATCTTGTCAAGATCTTCAGGACAAACTACAAAGTTTCTAGGATTTGCTAAAGCGCTGAAAGGTATCTTAATTACTGTATTATGTAAATAAATTATAGTTAAAGACATTTTGAAGACACTTGTTTATTGTTTCCTTTTCTCTTAGTCTGGTGAATCCTGAACTGCTACCTCCAGTGAGGTCATTCCAAAAAAACCTCATTATCAAAATTTAACTGTAATGAAAATTTTAATATTAATACTATAAAAACGATTTTGTCTTTTCCATTTAAGGGTTAAAGAAAACTGGAGACTGAAGTAACCAATGTCCTCAAAATGTATCCCAAAATGATCAACAGTAAGATAACGATAACTTTTAATATTTGTCATTGTTTGTTTTAAGGATAAAAAGAAGATGTTAGTATTTCTGAAGCACTCAAGATATAAACAGATAATAATTATTATTATATTTTATATATTACAAGTCTTCAGAACCTAACAATCAATTTGCCACTTCCATGCCCCACCAACAATACCACCTGTGGATTTTTTGATATAGAGAATGATCTTTACGATGTAGTTTGTCATATCGATAGAACTGTCTCAAGACTTGCTGATGTCTTGGTATTTCTCCTACAAGTTTGCAAGATATTGAAAGGATCATGAAGATGTAAAGATACGACCCTATTGGGTGTTAAAGAAATGGCAGGAAGTAAAAGAATCCAAATCATACTTATCAAATTACCGTCAAGATCTTCATGAAAAGTTGAAAATTTTAGGATTTACGAAAGCTGCCGAAAGGTTCATCATTACATACATAATAAATAGTGTTATTTCTTTTCCTATAGCTTGATAACATCCTGAGCTTTCACTGCAAAAATAAATGTTATCTTGTATTAATACTTATGTAGTTTTTGGTAAAAAGTGAACTGTTAAAATATTGTACATGTTATTTTACATAGTATATTAGTTACTGACATAATAAGAGATATTTCAAAATGACACGTGGTTTTGTTTTAAGTCATTATAGTTTATAGAACAATGTGTTTTTTAATATACACAGATATGTTATCCAAACTGTCTATTTGGCAGATTACTTGAGATCTTTACAGAAAAAGTGTAGAAATATTCATGCAGTCTTTACAAGTGTGTGGTCTATTGTAGTTTTATTTGAGTCTCCTTTCATGATAATTAACAATCATTTGTTCATAAAAATAATAGATTTTTGAGAGAAGGATTCACATTTAAAAATGAAAAATATCATATTATGATGAAATTCTTCGAAGGGCATATGAGCCTGTCCCTTGGGTAAGATACAGTAAGTTGAAGGACTCGGTTGCCATGGTTCCCCATCTACTTGTATGGGCACACTCTCCTTAAGTAGAATCTATTAAAATATTATAAATTTTCTATGTTTATAACTGAAATACCTTGACATTTTTGCCTGGCCTATTTGTAGTGCTCAGCACTCCAGCCTGAATTTTTCCATGTGAAATGAAGAATATAAACCAACTACCTCTAACACTTTTGTCATCCATTCTATAACGCAAAACAGAACAGTAAATACACCAGTCACAAGATGATCACTTGACTCACCTGGATGGTCCCCAATTCTCATGGCAGTCCACACAGAGCATCCGAAGACCAACTATTAATATTTAAAATTACAATCCCTTCCAGGTCAGGTAGTTTTTGAGGTATATAATCAATATAGGACCTAAAATACAATAATAAGTTATAATAATACTAACTTATTTCTTTATTACACCTCTATTTGTCTTTGAGATTTTTAAGGTTTGTCAATTCTATCACGAGCACCAAATCCAGCATACCAAGCCTGAGAAAAAAGGTCATTTTAAGTAACTAACATTACTGTCATAAGAAACTAACATACCGTATTAATGATCCTGCTTGTAAAACAGCTCAGGACGGCTCTCTCTCTGTCTGTGAAAATTGAGAGCCACACCTGCATCACACACCAATACCCAAAATGTCTGTCATTGTCAAAACTCTGGACAATGAAAATTGACATTATACATAATTATGATGTAAGACATTTATTACATAATTATGATGTAAGATATTTTTTACATAATTATGATGTAGGACATTATTAACATAATTATGAGGTAAGATAGTGCACCTTTGGACTTCTTTGGGAGTCTAAAATCATTCTTTCGGACTGAATTGTGCACTTCCAACTATAGCCCATTATTCCACAGTTGAATTGATGATAATTTATATTAAACCTAACCGATCTAATAGAGATAATTGAGCGTGTTCTATCTCTTTAAATATTCAGAAATATCATCATCTGAGGAATAACCAGAACCCCAGTCCAGTAATCTTGCCAAATCATTCCAGTTCCCAGAGGCAATATACCACAATATGGCTTGGTCTAAGTGATATTAAGATAACTACTATATAACTGTAACAGTGTATGACTTACTGGTAAGTCTGCTTTATCAATAGCTCCAAGTATCCACCAACAGTACCATCTCCTCCCACAGACCATGATTCTCACAGAATGATCAGGATATAAGACGACGAAACTTTCTAATGCATTTTCAGGAGGTGTTTCTGATATATCGATAACCTAAAGTAAACAATGTTATGTTAGGAGATGTATTCACTATACTTTGACCTCTTGCAGCAAGAATGACAAAATACACATGCATCAGTAATCTAGCTGATGATTTTAGGGTCATTACTCAAATTAACTCTAAACAGCATATAAACTGAAAGCAATAAAGACATGCTATTATATAATAAGCCATGATCATAATAGTAGCTACTAGTATTAATAGGAGCTCCAGATTAATGGTATATTCTTTTGCTTGTGGTTGGTTGCTCTTATCTATTAGCATTATTCAGTCTTAATAGCTAGTGAGTAGCGAGCAGTCATAATACTAAAAGAATAATAAACATTTTTTGCAGTCATGGGTTCTGAGAACCACTCCCATGTAGCAAAGACTATAAATTACAGCCTCGTCGCTGAGAATCGCAATTTTTAGAGAAAAAAAGTCTATTAAAGTATTAAGCAAATTAAACAAATAATTATAGTTAATAAGCAGAAATAATGTGACAAGGCAACAAAAAATTAATTTATCTATTCTTACTTGTATAGGATTCAATAGTTTCCTTAAGATACTTAGAACCATTCTCCATCTTTCCCTCCACTTCGTGGGTTGATAATTACAATCAATGGACGCCATCCTTCTAACTTAGGAGGTCTAAGCTCTTTAATTACCACTTTGTTTCTTTCCTCTCCATCCATGCTGTTGTAAGGGACACAATTGGGGAGGGAATTATGAGACGTCTATGAGGACCAAAAGAACAGGCATTTCTGGAGGTCTATCTTTGATGCCAATCCTCATGTTACTGTACTTTGACACCACAAACATCGATAATTACCAATGCAGGGATATCCCACAAGGTGCGAGACATTTTAAACATTGACTAGCTAGTGGGAGATTACCAATGTATCCATGTATGTTCATTAACCCTCTTTAGATATTGTTTACAAGTGTGCTTTGTACATACTGATTTGAGACATCTCTCCTCAAGGCATACACAGACTCCACACGTCTCACATGAACTACCAGATACACAGAATGCATACAAGAATTACAATATGTCGGTTTGGAGTGAATTTTCGAAGAGAGCCATCTAGGTCCACGAGTAAGATCGTGTTTTTGGAATAGAATAGAGAGATCGTCGTCTTCTGAAATAATCTTAAACATATCCAAACTATGGTAGAAGAAGAACAGACAAGAACACCAAATGAAAAGGACCCAAATCCCTTTTGCATCGTCTGCTAACTCAGGCTCAGGCTCCATCATGTATCCCCCAGTAAACTTCCTCCCTAGTAGTTGATTGGCTGTGGTAGTTAGTCTCATCCCCAGACTACCACAAACAGCTGAACGTTCCGGGAAACGAGACTACTTAGCCAAGACGCCACTCACTTTAAGTCTCCACATGACGGATATGGGAGGACTTTAAAGATCATGGACTGTAAAATCACATAAACTGAATCCTTTAACTTTATCATCATGGCTAGTTTATTGGGTTTTGAGCATTTTCGACTGACTTGGTGCATTAATAGGTAAGTATTAATGGACAAAATGATTTGAGATGATTATTCTCCTATTCTTCTAGAACAAGCTACAGATAAAAACTTGGCCTCAGCAGTGGTAACATAGCATTACATTTACAGATTTGTGATGTCATTAAACAATTCTGATAATGGGTAAGAAATATTGCAAGAGGCCAGTAGAAGGCTTTAAATAATGATTACGTCTTTCAATAGACCTAAGGATGCCCATAGCAGCTATAAGAAAGAGGTTGACTTCTACGCAAAGAACTTTCATATTATTAACCTCCTCACATTGACTGTGAGCACACAACCAAATAAGAGAACACAATTATCTCTAATTATAGGTACTAGAAACCTTGTGTAAAAAACTGTGGGATTCGGTTTCATGTTAAAATTGCCAAAGAAAGACTTTTTAAGAGATCTAACAGCTGTCATACAACCCAAGGTTATTTGTATGAGTTTGTCCATAATAATCTTAATACTAAGTTATTTCTTTAATAAGAACAATCACCCTACTATTGTACGTGAACGTATACTAGGTCTCATTCAATACGGGCAGAGGCTTTTAATCAAAAACCCAGAGTTGTTAGTGGTTGTGAAGTCTATGATTCAATTGAAGCAGATGGTATTGAATTTTCCACCACTTGATTTAGACCGTCTAGCGATCCTGTTGAAACAACCTGGCAGGGTGACATACTATAACTGTTACTTAAGTAGTTGCAATAGTCATCAGGAAGACATGTATTAATAATAATGTAATAGAACTGGCAAGTGAAGGCAGAGAATGACCATTGTGGTCACACAAACAGTTTTTGTATATTTGTTTGTAATTTGTTAAGGTTAATAATGTCAACTGTGTTAGGGTTTGTAGTTGATATTTTAAAAAAAAGATCCCTTTAGGTGAGTCTTTTTAGGAGTATGGTAAACAAGACTTCTAATTAGACAACATTATTAACGTGTTGAATATGCTAATTTGAGTTTGGAATTAGAGAGATAGATTAGACAGATAGTAAAATTTACAAACTGTTTCTGTGTAACATTATGGTGGGAACATGGAGGACTGTTCTTAATCAATATAAATTATTTATATGTGCTACTATAAAACTAGATCTTATCCCCTAAAACCTTAACTAAACTCTAACCCTTAGTATTATTAGATAATTACCAAATTGGAGGAAGTATATCTAGTGTAATCATAGAAATAATTTATGTGTACTAGACATTAATAGGTTTTGGGTAGTTTTCTTTTCCAATGTAACAAGAGTCTATTGTCATACATTGTACTGACGTGTGAAAACGATTTGTTTCTTCGTTGCTTTAAGAGGTCAAGGAATAAAGAAGCCAGGTCAGTGTTATATTTATCCTGTTATTCTTATAATATTAAGCCAAAACTATAAACCTGCATGATTATTCTGTGTCTGTTGTGAATAGTGACTACAAGTACATAAACCCATATTATCAATTAGTTAGTTTTACACGAGTGAGAATTATATAAGGTTGGTCTCAAGGAACTTGAACCTATTGTTGTTGTAGTACTGTTGCTTTATGCACTATCGTTTAGTTTTTTAACCCTGTTCCTTACCATTAAAGCTCTGTTTGATAAGCCAATCATTAAAGATGTGTAGGAAGATTCCCTAAGGTCAATGTTAGGTGGACCTTTTGACGGTAATGAAGGTGGTCTCAAATGTATCACTGTCCATTATAGGAAAAGTCAAGTCAAACACAAAGAAGGGGCAGATCACCAGCGTTCCCGTGGGACCTCTAAAACATCCCCCCCCCCCCCCCGAGAAATTGCCAAAACTCCTTTTCTGAACTAGATTCGTGGAAGGTACCCAAAAGACACAATTACACAATTGCAAAGTACATAATTAATTTATCATATAATGTAACTCAGTTCAGAGTAACATAATTATTTAATTGAATGCGGTCAATCTCTCATTAGGAATTCTTGGGTCCTGAATGAGATATTAGTTGGAAAATGAACCAGGAAAGAGAGTGAAGATGACCTCACATGATAGCAGGAGTTAAATAAACATTACGAGCCAATGCAGGAAAGAGGTTCTTGCAACTTATGGAAGAGGTTCAAGATGGAATATTCTTGTGTAAGCTCTGTGCTTGTCTAAAATAAAAGTCCTTTTTTCTTTCTTCTCCAGAGAGTCTACTCCAAATCAATGATGACACTAAAGGCCTCTTTACTCGCTATGAGCGAAAATGAAAAAGAGACAAGCAATTCAAAAGACCAGTTTGAAAATCCAACCTCAAACTCCATCCTCAAACCATTCCTGCACCCACTTCCCGTACAACTACCACATATCGTCCATCATAAAAGATAGTGTTCATTAAATTGTATTGTTAGGATACCTCAGCATATTCAATCAGTTATCCATCTCTTGATTGATCAACACCCTCCTATGAGAAAAGTGGTGGCGACTGGCAGTAGGACAGGTTAATAGATTTAGGAAATGTGAACTAAAGCTCATATACACCCACAACCAAGAGCAGGGAACTACCAGATATTGTGCAGCAATTAGCTCAGCTAGGTATGATATCCATGAATTGTAAAAGAATTCAATGAAAGATCTTTTTCATTTTTAGGTGGCACGCCCAGCCAAGTGGTGGGAGGAGATATATAATGCATCCGGATCAACATGATGACTTTGATCATGTTTACGCAGGACGTGTTGGCTTATAGTACAGGTGTGCATAAACTAGTGAAGATTAGATTCAACCCAAACAAGGTCCATCCATGCTTTCTGGTACTTCGGATCTTCACAGACAACCTCAACCTGAGCAGACAACAAATCCGTAAGTTCCTTGGATGAGTTTGAGTCTATGTGTTGTTGTAGCAGTCCGAAAATGTCCAAATAATGGCTAGATCCATGATACCAAACAGCAACAAAACAACTGATCAAGTAACCTAGTTGTGGTAAGATGATGGATAATAAATACCTATACAGTCGTATTCTTTATAAACCTATATTAATTATAAGATTAAAATTAACCAACATGCTGGGGAATTGTTTGTAAAATGACTGAGTTAAAAATTATTTTATGACATCTTTCTTTAGAATTTATCAGTTTCTGGCTGACGAGAGCTGCCAAAGTCGTCATCGTACCTCAAATGCAACAGCAAGAGGGAAACAACAGATGAACTCTTTCAACTTTAAAATTCCCTAATTTTACTCAGTTAATTAGTAGCTGGGATTTATATAAGTTTTAAACCACTTTGTGTAGGAATCATATCTTTTATGATCTAAGTAGTCCTTTAATTTAAGTGTATGTGTAACAGTTTATGTTTAATATAAAATTGTCTTTTGACAAAAAAAATTACACTTTCGTATACCACATTTATTTAGGAGGCCAACAAGACTTTGCTGCTAGGTCAGGGATTAATTTGAAAAGCGACTATATAAGTAAAAGAAGTCATGATTATTTCATATGGAATTATTTTTTAACATTAGCTACCTTTTCTTCTCATTGTGAGAGTAATACAATCTCCTTCGTGCCCGGTCTTTACATACACAGCAATGTATTTTCGCTATAAAAAGAATAGCAACAAAATTAAAAGGACATTCTATACCTAAACCTAGCCCCACCCAAACTCTAATCCAAACATTTACAGATTGATTATGTCAGTAACAAAAACTCGTTGTCATAAAGCATAGTGTGGGGTGTAATGTAAGGGTTTAAACTTGACAAAATAATCTAAGTTGAGCAACTTTGTTCCACTATATATATAGGTGAATTGACATAACAAAATGTCAAATTTAAACTGTCAATTGTAATTTTACAAGTAATTATTGGTCATTCCTGGTACATGCAGTCACATGACATGAATCATTATTCCAAAATAGTTATAAACTGTGCCGACTACTTGGCATCGAAAACAGAGGGCCTGCTTTCGAGTTTTCTTTGGAGTTGGGTGGTGCGAGGTCTGGGCTTAAATAGTTTTCTCAAAAACATCAATGCACCTAATAACATTAGCAACTTACTACAATCTGATGTGTAACGTACTTCCGGGGATTAGTCAGCAGCTATTGAGGCTGATCTGGTTGTTCTACCTCATAAGAACGTCCTGTCCACGACTCAAGTCATTTCTACTTTTACAATTAGTACATATAAAATTGTCACCAGGTGGTTCCAGACTTCAATGGAGGCTGTTTTATAGGACTTCATACTATAATAAAAGAAGTTGTACATGTGACAAGTTATGTTCAAATCCATTGCCTTTGACAAATCTTAACTTTCAAATTATAAAGGGGGGGGGGGGGGGGGGGGGGGGGGTGATACTTGCTATTAAGACTCAATCTGTTAGTCTGATGTTGCACACGTGGCCACACACGGCATGCACACGCACGCATGCACGCACACACACGTCACACACGTGTATACATCTCTCAATGTGTATGTTCTCTTACAAATTCAGTAGCATTGTCAACCAGGTAAAGTGATGAGGATCAGTTATTGGTGTCTCACTACAGTCAACTCCTGAAAACACACAATAAGTCACTATACAATAAAATTAAACTGACCTGGTCGGGGCGGGACATGATATAGAAAACCCCATATGAGGAAAGTTCTTAAATCCGTTACACTAAGTTGCATAGTACACATGTTTGCAAAGCAGGCAATACACCTAGAATGCTTACTACTACAGTTAAAGAGTATCACAGTGTCTCTAAGAGAGGAGATAAAAAATAGTAAAATTGTATTCAATTGTGCATAGCAGACTTACTCTTTATCTCCACATTTCATGCATGGGAGATGATGATGTGTTGTCACGAACTTGTCGTAGAAATGGAACAGTATTTGGTTCTGTTCCAGGACAGGCTTTACAGAGATATTGTACAACAGGCTGTTTAAAAGAGAATAATAAAAGTTGGAACTTTAGAAACTATGTAATAGACTTCAAAGCTATACCACAGGTGTGGCAAGTGACAACAGTTCTATCACGGTTTAAGGGTTTGTAGTAGTTTTTTTGTTAAGCTAAGTCATTGCAACAGAAAATAATTCACAAGTTGTAGATGAACACATGATCTTGTGATTGCATTATTTGTCCAATAAGTGTGGATATAAAGACCTTGTCATAACAGGTATGAGTTTAAATTGCCATAACTTTTAGAACAAAATGTCTTTACAAATTCCAATATCAAATTTGTAGATATATGTTTTTATACACAAAGTAGTTTTATGCTCTACCATATTGTCTGTGCTTTTTAACAGACAGAAAGACAAAGCAAGTACTGTAACCTTGCCTATATAGAGAAATATGAGGGTTAATAACATTTTAAAGTAAGGATGGATGACAATGCCAGGAATGAATATGTAAACCATATACAGCACTGTTAATAGAGGTACACTTCAACAATTTACAATGACGGCAGGATGAGATTCAAACCAAGTACAGCTGACAGTCAGTGTCAGTCATTGAATAAACTTACTACTGTTTGTTAGATAATTAAGGCCTAAATACCATTCATTTTGTAAGGAGGTTCCTTTTTGAATTTTGTGTTACCTGGCATGCTTTGCAGTAATACTATTGTTTTTGGACCATTTGGTATATGTTACTTGGTTTTAATTATTTATTCTATTGTTGAATGTGACTAATGATTAAAATAAAACTCATCCACATTGATTGCCAAGAGGTATAGTCTAATTAGAACAATACAACTTTGGATGTCTTGACTGAAGATTTAATTCAAGAAGAGGAACTATTTTAAGTGCTGCTTCTCTACGTAATCTAAGGACAATATTTACATTTATATATTTTGATTTATTCTGTGTTTTCTTGTTATCTATAAACTTCATTTTAAACTCACCTTAACATTATTACCACAACACCACTACATACTCCCAGAAATCTTTGCCAGACTAGTATCATCCAAAAAATCAACTTCACCATCTAAAGCAAATGGAATCCTGAAGAACAATGATTTTACATACCAGATAAGCAATTAATAATACCTTTCTACAGCTACACACTTTATAGGACAGGTCTGACTACAACTCTATATCCACACGCACGGCAGAACCATATTTTTCATCTAGACAATTACAAATTACACTGTATTATGAATACATATAAATGCGCATTACACTATATATCAATATATGTATTATAATATTTGTGGTAGAAGTTCAGTGTGCCTATAATAACATTTTAATCATGATAAAATGACAACTTTGCTGCACTGCAATCCATCTAGTCTTGCATTGCAGATGTTCAAGGAGTGGGAAACATTGGAAAGTGGTCTTAAGAAAAAGTTTGCACGGAGGCACACAGCACATATGGAATGTGGACATCCTGCTAATAGAATGGTTAGGCTAGTAATATAATACTTGTAGTCGTGAGATGAGAAAAGAAAAGAAAAAAGGATTGTTTATCATGTCATATAAGTGTGGAAAAATCTGGTACAAGAAGAACACTAACATTCTGAATCATCAAGACCATGTTATACTTGAAGAGTTGTTTTTGAGATGTTTTAGCAATGATCACATTAGAAACTTATTGAAATACATCTGTAAAAAATGTTTTATTTGTCTAGAGAGATCATAAGGACTAAGAGCTGATTTACAGCGTGGAAACAAGCTTGAATTAAAGAGCTTACAAACTATGATTTAGTCCAGGGGTCCAGGGTATTAGTTGATCATACATCATGACTATTCTCCTTCCTTCAAACGTCTGGCAATTGTGAGACTACATTCACCTCATATCGTATAATATAGCCCAACCCACATCATGTTATAATGTTGAGATGGTGTATTATAAACATATTAATCGTTGGGGTTTGTTAAGTTATACAGCATACTGGTGTATTTATATTTATTCTTCATATTATTTATACGTAATTGCTTACTTCTCAGTTGATTGTTAGCATCAGCCAAAGTCATTTGTACAGTGGGATGCATGTTTCAATTGAAGGTCTGATGCGCTTCTGAAGAAAGATACAGTTGACCTACACAATGATGCCTATTAGACACAGGGATAGCATAAAGAATAGAATAACTTCAATTTAAGACAGACCTCGACTGGTGCACCTGGAGGCAATCTAGTGGCCTTGATGCACAAGATTAAGTTTTCCTCCGGTATACCCAACTCTTTGGCCTCCGCTTTGACAATGACAGAACCGACTTTTGCATCCTTTCCACATGCAGAGTGACCCCTCTGTTTATTGTACTGGATACTAAGACCCACAAGCGAGTCTCCACCAGTCGCCATTCTTTTCCCCTTCCCTTTGTGCCAGAGCCACTCCACGTTAGAAAAGGTAATTAATTACTATTACTTGAGTGGATTTGCCCCAAATTAATGAATATTATAATAATGATTGAGTATGTTCATGATGTAAAAGGTTTTTTTAAATTAAACGAGGTTCGTTGGGCAGCAATGACATTAACAAATTTCCTAAAAGGTCTCTTAACCCACTTTCGACCTCGTTGAGGTGGAGGAGCTTTCGTTCTATTTAACAAAAATTGAAACTGTTCCTCCAACTAACGAAAATAGTGTGTGATCACGTCCAATCCCAACCTATATGAAGGCAGCCATTAATAACCATATGATCGGGTCCTTGACTTAATTATTTCCTGGGACAAAAAACAGTTCCTCTCTGTCTTACCAAAACATTACCTGGAAAAACATGTTCTCCTAGTTATCAACAATCAATCACGTGATATATGCACTCATATATAACATACCATCACCACATTTGAGGCCAAGTCTTTTGCCTGCTGTCCTTGCGTCCATTGCGACTAATTTTCCCTCCAGCCTTCTTACTGGCCCATCTGATCCCAGTATTAATCCAGGGAAGTATCATCCCCGGTGATTCATGCTGAAAATAGCTAAAATAAAATCTATCATAATTCTTTGGGGACTTACATGCAATAGTCCAAGCTGCCATTACAGTGTGGGAGGTGTGGTCGTGTTACTATGGGTTACCAAAACATTTCTAACAACAAAAATATGGCTGACAACGAGGGGCAAGAAGGTACCAGCGAGCCTGTTGCTGCTCTAGGGGCTGAATCCTTAGATTCTGAAGAGAGGCGCGACTCGTTAAAAGACAAACAGAGAATCTCTTTGGTCGAGTGAAAACTGACGATATTATGTGAGTCATGTAATAAAGACTGCTATATGTATACACTTCTTCATACAGAGAGAAAGCAAAACCTATCTATTAGTTTGGCTCTGAAGAAAATCGAATTTTGCATTTGCTGCAGTTTTATGATCATCCTTTGTAGCTAACATCGAACAGAGTAGCTGGAGATGTGGCTACACTCATCATATCAATGCCCTAAAGCTAATGTAAGCTCTGCAAACAAATAAACTAGCTAGTTTTATTTTTCTATAGCCACTTAATTCCCTTTTTCTGAGGCTATTTGTTTGCACAAGATGGTTTTTCTCAGGGGGAGCACTAGGAGAACTATTAAAGTAAGTTCCTATTCTCCTGGGTTGGAGTAAACCTCTCCACTTTAGGTCAGCATTCATTGCAGTCCCACCACTTCTACAGTACATATTTCTGTGCTTGAGTCCAGGAACCAGCCCAGGTATGTCCTAAATTTGCTCTGTATGACTAATATAATACAAAAGTGTCCACCATCAATTCATTAGGCAGTCCATCAAATTTCTTCTACTTGTTTAGGTTCTACTCTAGAGTTCTACTTCACTCCACTAAACTCTCTCTTGCAGAGAATGAGGAAACATATTATGTCTTCTCTATGTAACTCATCGTCATCAGCACTATCCCATGTTACACATCAGATCAGCTCAAGTTTGAAGATAACGATGATCTTCAACCCATCATTCAACAATGTTTCGCCATCACACTTAATTAATCAATACGGTATTACTGACAATAAATTATGAACAATAGATCATATGTATTTAAAAGGAGACTAGTTTATTGCTGAATTGATTGAGTCTCAGGATGAGGACATAAGACTGTAGTAGCAGAAGTAAGAAGCATACACTTCATATAAGCTAACATGTCTGTTTCAGGTTGGTGGTAGAGCTGTAGGATTATGAGTGTTACCACTGATGTAGAACTTTCTGTTCTATGGGACAGTTACCAGCTTGAGGCCTATCATGGCCTGCGCAAACCTTGTGACGCAAGATGTCATCACAAGCCTATCACGTAACTAATATATTAATTATGTGATAACAGTATCATTGTTAAGTGTTTAGAGATGTCCAAATCATCCACAGCTCTTTACGTTGCAGCAAACGTACTCCACCAAGAAATGTAAGCAAATCTTTATATATTACCTTTAATATTTTTTTCTCAGGTCTTCATCTAGTATGGTTGAAGAAGTTATAGAGGGGGAAAAACAAGAAGATTTGACCAAGAGTTCTGGTCAGACCAGGTAAGTCTATATTATAGAAGATACTTGTTATGTACTATATTCAATTATAGTGAACAATCCATCTCTAGTTCTCAACCCAAGACAGATACCCAAATACCTGTTGGTTGAGAAAGTATACTTGTAATATCTGAGGCTATATGTTGTTATAAATGTTAGGTGCCTAATTATATCAAGAATTATAATTTATTTGGTCCTATAGCAATGTTATGGCATGCAATTGTTTTTGTATAGAGGAGCAGTATGAAATGAGGTATTTGGACTAATGATATAAAAACATAATAGTTGAAATTATATTATTATAACAGGACTATTGACTTTCTACGCGTCAGTATTTCAATTATTTCCAGTATGTTACTGTGTGTGTGTCTGTGTGTGTTTGTGTGCATCTGTGTGTCTGTGGTGTGTCTGTGTCTGTGTGCATGTGTGTGTGTCTGTGTGTGTCACATTTACATATCTTGTTCTAAAGGATATTGACTTTCTCGTTCTCACTGTACCTCCTAATCTTCAACAATTTCCTCTCTTATATCACTCACTTAATGTAAGATCAATTTCATAGTTAATTCCTACGCAATGATTTGTATCATTATAGCATATCAGTCCTAGAGAAGGCAGCACTGCATCTCAAGAGCTCTACCTTTTGCACAAGTGTTCCCTTCTACAGTGAGTGTATTATAATACAAGATTGATTATGATATATTTATTATTACAGTTTATTTCAAGTAAGACTACTAGAAAAGAAGATGTACAAGGTATTAAAAATCTGGTCTCAGCTCTGGCTGCTGAAGACGATATTTACAAGATGTTGAACACTATCTTACTGCTCAACGAGATCCTTTGAACGAGGTAATGCAAATTAATGTGCTGTCATTTAATTTGCAATAATATATTATTATAGGGAGCTACTCCTATTCATGCATTTGTGGCTGAGTCAATGGACAGATTGTAGGTGTGGTCATATTACGTCGGAAACAGGTACTGTTCATTAATGTGTACCTTATCAGATTTAGTCTGTTCTTTACAGTCACTCCCTTATTTACGTTCTCATTACATATTGAAGATTATGTGTATTTTGCTCAACATTGTCCTGATGAACATGTACATCTTCATCACTTCCTACTCAATCCTGTGTTTGCTCCACATATTAAGCATTTGTTAAAAGTACAGCTAACATTCCCATTCATAATTTTTTATATCTTTTAGGAGGCAATGAGACTCTCATACAGCAATAATATTTATTATCAATTACCTCTTAAGTCAGTTCACAAATCTTCTCGTTCTCTGACCAATGGCTTTAGGAGAGATGGTCCCAGTGATCACCCAAGACGTCAAGTTATCTATCCTCATGGACTTGGGTGTTAATGCTCCTAGTCAAAGAGATTGTTAGACAAAACCTAATGCCACATTGTATCCATATCAATAGAAAACTCTCTTTAGAACCTAAGGTAAGTAACACTATGTAGAGAGCAATTGTTAGGTCATATTGTTTATTATAGATTTCATTAATGCTCGTATTGTTTTTGTGGGAGCTTCTGATACAGCACTTGCATGTCTTGAAACTTTAGTCTTCAAGTACATATATTGACTATCCTATTGGTGGTGTTTTATTATATTATTATAGTCCACACTTGAAGTTCAATAATTTAGTCCTTCTTTCACCCAATGGTCTCAACCAAACCAGCCATCACTACTACCAGATAGGTACAACTAAAATATCATATTATAAAGGCAAGCATTGTTCTCTATAGTTGCTGTTTCTTTGATGATGCTCTCAGTAAGATTGGATTAGAAGGCTGGGTTACTGTAGTGCCTGGATCACTGACTGCCATCAATAGGTAGATCATATTAAAGCTGACACATCATAGATGTTTATTATCTGTATAGGGAATCACAAACATCAGAGTGAAAACAGACTTGCCAAAGTAATGAAGATTATCTAGTCTATTATGACTTATCTTGTCCTGTGTACTGGACTCCAGTATTGCACTGAGGCTCCACAGCAAGGAAACATTCCTGAGAATGGAGTGGTTTGCTTTGACAGGAGACTCAAAAGATATACAATTATGGACAATACAAGAGAAGCAGTTGGAGAGGAAGTGAGATCCAATATATATGTCATTAGCAGTAATAATGAGTGTAATAGGACAAGTATTACTATATGGATCGGAACTAGCTACATATCGTTGCCTCTCAATACCTACTAGAAGAGTGGGGTCTTCCTGGGTCTAGAAATTACGTGGGTACAACCTCATCCTCCAGTTTGCTTTGGAAATAGTGTTGTTCAAGATAAGATAGATGAGAGTGTTGCATTGTCTGGAATAACATTGATCCAAGATTATATCATACATCAATACTTTACAGATGACAGCACTGGCATTAACAGCTGTAGAGTGACCAAAGATGATTCTTATATCACTGTTGAGTGTAAGGTAATGTTCAATATAACACCAGGAAATATTTAACTCCATTTATATTTTAGGTCATGTTCTGTCTAGAAACTAAAGGAGTTGATGTACAGTCATTTCAAGGTAAAGTTGAATGTGGTCTCTCTTTAATTGACTTTTTTCCCTAGCTATTAACAATGCTTGTTTAGTATTTGACAATCGGCTTGTTATCAATCCACAGCAGTGACACTAATGACCCCTTGATATTAGGGGCAGGACCCCTCACTAAATATTCACGTTACTATCGAACCCAGTGGTAAGAGAGAGCATAAAGAAATTTACATTCAATTTTAGTATAGGTCACATGAATGCTTTAATTCACATGAAGTGGTCAGAGATTGGCTGATACTCTCCTCTCGAAGGTAGACCCTACCCACCTACTTTTCCTGCGATGCTCCTAATATTCAGGATGATCTCATACCAACTTATTCTCACCTAAAGTTATCTATACTCAATTACCAGGTAATACATAGGGGTCAACTCTCCAACATATACAGACATCATGAACACAGCCTTTCTGAAACACTAATAATAATACTCAAATACATGTATTTTTGTAATATATAGCTTCAAATTTAGCAAGTAATACTGTAATATAATCTTACATTATACTGTATAATATAGTCTTACATTATACTGTATAATATAGTCTTACATTATACTGTATAATATAGTCTTACATTATACTGTATATATATGTCTTACATTATACTGTATAATATAGTCTTACATTATACTGTATAATATAATCTTACATTATACTGTATAATATAGTCTTACATTATACTGTATAATATAGTCTTACATTATACTGTATAATATAGTCTTACATTATACTGTATAATATAGTCTTACTTATACTGTATAATATAGTCTTACATTATACTGTATAATATTAGTCTTACATTATACTGTATAATATAGTCTTACATTATACTGTATAATATAGTCTTACATTATACTGTAAATATAGTCGTACATTATACTGTATAATATAGTCTTACATTATACTGTAATAATATAGTCTTACATTATACTGTATAATATAGTCTTACATTATTATGTAAAATATAATCTTACATTATACTGTATAATATAGTCTTACATTATACTTATAATATAGTCTTACATTATTATGTAAAATATAATCTTACATTATACTGTATAATATAGTCTTACATTATACTGTATAATATAGTCTTACATTATACTGTATCATATAGTCTTACATTATACTGTATAATATAGTCTTACATTATACTGTATAATATAATCTTACATTATACGTATAATATAATCTTACATTATACTGTATAATATAATCTTACATTATACTGTATAATATAATCTTACATTATTATGTAAAATATCTTTACATTATACTGTATAATATAGTCTTACATTATACTGTATAATATAATCTTACATTATACTGTATAATATAGTCTTACATTATACTGTATAATATAATCTTACATTATACTGTATAATATAATCTTACATTATACTTATAATATAGTCTTACATTATACTGTATAATATAATCTTACATTATACTGTATAATATAATCTTACATTATACTGTATAATATAGTCTTACATTATACTGTATAAATAGTCTTTACATTATACTGTATAATATAATCTTACATTATACTGTATAATATAATCTTATATTTGTAATGATATATACTGTAGGTCATTACTATTATCTTCATATCAACAAACCCAGTATAAGAAAGACCCAATCAACAACAGTAAATAATACCAATAACAACAGATTTATATATTATTAATAGGAGGGACAAATGTTGTCAACACAGACAGATAATGGCTATTTTGGACTATTCATAAACCAGTACAATAAAGTGGAGACTATTACTGTACTTAGTAATAAAGTATGCTCTCATTAAACAAAATTAACTTATTAATAATGTTGTCTCATGTCTAGTCTTTTGAAGTATCCAACTATCTACATCTCTACAACAAACATGAACAGTATTTAATAATCTCCTGACAAGATGGCAACATCAACTTATTCCAGACTTGTTTTTGTAAGTTAACAACCATTGTTTATATCAAACTTCACTGAATGTATTTATAAAGGTATTTCGAGAACAATGGGCCTGTGCAATTTTCCATGACCGTTTTCCTGATTTTCTTCAAGAAATACAAGAACTATTGTCAACACCATTACAAGTTAGCTAATATCGTCAAACTATCATACCTAGAAACTTCACCCACTAGGAGAGCGCTCACTATCTTTGAAAGATAAGGTGCAGGAGATTATAGATGATAGTACCACTGTTAGTCAATGTACATGTATACATATACAAGTTACATGTTAATATAGGTCTCATTAGAAGGTAATCAAGACAGGGTTGCTAATGCATTTTCCACATCTGATATGAGGTCTATATTAAACAAGCGATTACATCGCTACCTTCACTACAATGCTTATCATCTTCCAATGTATGCACAACCAGATATGATCTAAACATATTTTTCTTATAAAGACAATTATAGTACAATTATTATCTTTTAACCAAAACAATGTGAAGTAGGGATAGATGGCGCTGTGGTTGTTTGGAGGGAGGTAGGTTCTTTTTGTGTCATTTGATTGTAGTTCTGATAAACTCCTCTCTCGGATATGACGTATTGTCGTAGCCTGCTAACCAGTTTGACGGGTAATGATCTGTTGTTGATTCACTTAGCATGACTAATATGCCAACTATAAAAGAATAAATATAAAAGTTTACAAATTTTTTTTTGTATGTATTGTATCCTCAAAATAGCAACACTATGATGTAATGTTGACATAATCTCAAAAGTACATATGTTCTTTTAAAACAGAACAAAGACTCCATTGTACAACAGCATAAATTCTATTCTTTATCTAATACAAACTAGTTTGGTTTACTCACATTAGCTAAGAGAGCTTTTTGTCTGACTAGAAGAGTAGCCATTTATCAGACACCAGACAAGGTGAACAATTTAAGTGGGTTGCTAGCCCATCTTTAACAGTCAAAGATACTTTGTATCATAGTACAAGGTAAAGGCTCAATAGTCACTTCCACATAATTGAATTGGCCCTAAAGAACATTTATCATGTTACATACTGCTAGTATCCCGTTACCTTAATAGTTCCAAATACATATGGTTTTTGTGAGTTGTTATAGACTATAGTAACAAAATCATTGCCTATATGAAGTTTTTTGTTACTACAATGAGGATTGTTAGGATGTGTTGGCATTAAAGTGGCCACATGAAAGATCACTACAATAGAATATAATAGATGTTCATTTAAAACGTTTTGTTACCTGGTGTTATATTAGGTCGTCTTCCCAGAAGCAAATAATTCTCCATCAATTCCTGATGTGTCTAATCCACCAAGATAAGTAAATTAGAGGAGCATTCTCTTAGCTTAATTAACTGGCCTAACCCTCGAAGGAATGTGAGATAACGAGATGACCCAGATGTATTGGACAAGATAGATTGTTCTGTTATCTAAAAGGAACGATAATCACACACATTGATCATGTAACTGGTGGTGTGACTGACTTGATCTTGGTCAACATAGACCACTCCTATCTTGTGAGTATTCTAAGGTGGTATGTGATCTAAACCTTCATTGCTCGCTCCACACTCTCAGATGATGGCAAAAGAAGGGGTGTGTGGTCTGCAGGTAATTCACCCAAATTAACAGAATGATATAATTGTAAAATAAAACAGATGGATTTGAATACATCTGTTGAGGTGTCCTCTCGTATTGAAGATGATGCTGGTGAGGTTTGTGAGAATACAACACGTTGTGTATTCGTAATGGTGATGATGAACTTGATGACAACTTTTTTCGGGCTAGGACTTAATGAGGTTCCTTTAGCAACAGGAGGTGTGGTTTGGACAAGAGGTTGGCTTGAGTTCTTTCAACTTCCACTGTTTCTTCTTAAATAAACTCTACAGCTTGTAATGTTTCACTTTGTTGTTCAGTACATGACATTAGTTTCTTTTCCTCTTTCATTTTGATCATTCTTGCTGACAAGTTTAATCAATTTTGTCTACTTTGTCTTGTCTTCAATAGAACCACTTCCAGCATCACTCCCCCACTCCTTTTACTTTCCTACAGCTACAAACACTTCAAGAAATGTTATTAAGAGGGATTACCTTCATTTTGGTCTCCTAATGACATATATGAGATGACTGTGATATATTACTCATTAACTCAAGCTATATTATATAAATAAAGTGAATGATTATATTGTACAAATTGTGATCACCTGTTCTGGGTCAGATAACAGTCCGATACAAGAGATTGGTGAATGATTCATGAGGTTACCTTCATCATATGAAAACAAAGGGAAGATGTTCTAATGAAGCACTGCTAAGACTGTAAGGTCTAGTGGTTGAGACAGATGAACTTTTTTCTTCTCGCCCTCTCCACTCCATGAATGGCTATTTGGCTGTCGTTTTGAGGTTGGGAGAATGAAGTTTCATTCTGAGTCTCTGAAATTACTAGTTCTGTAGTAGCACTAATCCCTTTACATGGTGTGTCATGTGACTTCTCATAAGTCACTGGTCTTGTGACTTGTCATTTTCTTGTTCAAGTGTAAGGATCCGCCCCACTCCTCTTCTTTTTCCTCATCCTCGTCCTATTCATCTAGCGGATTTCTATTAAGTCCCCATTAATGACCAGTCATAATCATGATCACCAATATCTTGTGGAGTGGCTGAGATATCCAGTTTGTTCTGGCACTCTCATCAAACCAAGCCACATTGCCTGTAGGACGACGAACTTTGACCTCAGCCCATCCTGACACCAACAAGAGCACAATGACACTGGGACATTGTCAGCAATTGATGAATGGAGAGATGACCAGTGGTATTCATTGCTTGCCAAAAGGGCATCAGATCTGTTTAAGTGATTGTTGGATAGCTTTACACCGTGGACCACCCCATGAACTCCACCTCCTGTTTCCACTAGTTGTTATGGTAACTAATGCATTACCTAGCAACAGGTTTTGCTGGGGCCCCGCCCCCACAAGAAAATCAGCAGCAGGTGATCTATGATACAGCAGTTAGTGGTTATGTGATAAGAACATGACATATAAAGTACACACAGTATTTTAATAGAATATAGGGTAATAATAACATTGACAATCCCTTAAAAGTGTTCTATACTAAATGGATAGGATCACAGTCATAGGGACATTGCTATAAATTCATATACACATGTATTTTAGTTACTTCATTGTATCATTGGTGTTTACCTTATTGGTTGCGTAGAGATATTAGAATAAGTATAACGAGCCATATATATCTATACACACATCAGTCATTTCAGACATTTAAGTCATCCTCAGGAGAAGATACTTCTTCACCTCCACTGTGTTTTGAGAACGTTGCCGATTCTATAACCAATAAGTCTTATTATTTAGTAGTAGGTGTGGCTATCTTACGATGCAGTAGTAAACGATGAAGAAAAACTAACTGCACGTTTTCTTGGCTCATCAGTAGGTAATATATCTTTTAACTGACAGTAGAGTTGTGAGAGACTGAGGGAAATACAAGTACATTGAAATACATGATATGCCCACAACACACTTTGTTAATAAACTTAGCAATAGTAGGACGATATTGAATACGACATCTTATAAACCACATTGCAATCACATGATTGGCTAATGCAACCATACATAAGAGTTGTATCTAAAGAGATAAAGAGACATGTAGCTAAAACCGATATTTCTAAGATTACTTGGAAGGTCAATGTAAGTAATGCAATACCAACACACTCAAATATTGTTGCTCAACAAATCCACTATAATGTGAAGGAAGAGCAATAATACCAACTAGAAGTTCTAAAACTGGGATAGCCATCGTACGTGTAGCGCTGATACTTGACCAATCCGATAAAGTACCCTTGGAAGAAGTCTATATAATTCAGAGTGACATTAAAACAATGAAATATACTGAGATATCCTAAGATATACTTAATGACCTGGTCATAGTCAAGTGCATTCCAAGGAAGCAATAGTAATGGCTTGGACACATAATAAGGCACTTGAACCAACCACACCTCTCTCAAGACAACATATTAAAGCATGCTAAAATCAGTTATATATAAACACATCTGTTCATTAATTAATACCTGGGCTGATCGATCCAAAAGATTGCCATAAGTACAAAGTGAAGCCAGTACAGGATAAAGATATGTAGTCAATCCATCTTCAGGTTTACGGCTGGAACATTACGTAACCAGTTAAACCAGTTTGACTGGTTATCAGCCTATTATAATTATAACTCACAAATTTAATATAGCTATAATACTTACAATAGAAACAAAGCTTCAGACAAAGTCGACTCAAGTTTGGAGAGGAGGAAGTTATTAAGATACGATCTTCCAAAAGTTTAGTAAGTCCAAGCAACACTTCAACAAGTACTGCCCACTCTTCTTCCTATAAGAGAACATGACCAATGATTACAAAATGACCACACCCCCACTTTGACAATGCAATTTAGCACAGCTAAAAAACACCTTTGCTGCAATCCAAAAATATGTCATTCAAGTAACTCATCTCCCTCTAGTTCCATCTTCATTTTGATGAAAAGATCTATGGGAAAACTATGTTTATGAATCTCCATCTCTCTCTTACCTTTTACATACATAAAATGGACTAAATACAGTCCTTCATCGTCATGGTAACCAACCAAGCCATCTTCATTTGCACGTAAACTAAGAATACAGTTGAAAATCTAAACACAAAAGACATTATTATCAAGTTGCCATAGAAACAAAACCTTAATCCTCATCCACACAAGTGGCAGGCACAAAAACATTTCTCTTCATAACAGTTGCTGTAAATACGTTACTAGCAACTGAAATACTTGAGCAGCTACATCAGAACTTGACATTAACTTAGACTATAATACAATAGAATAAGAGAGAGAGATCATGTAATCAACATATAACTGTAAATACTTATGTGTGAGCTTACTTTAAAACAATGGAGTCAATCCAAAAACAGCAGTTTTAGAACCAGGTACTATTTAAACTCTTCTCCTTCCTGTAATATAGGTTGTTACCATGCTAGATTATTTATGAATTTACATGTTCACTTGTTCTCATAGCAACCACTTGTAAACCTTTTTGAAATACCTAGAAACCAAAAAAACACAAAATTTATTATACTCATTATATTAACTCACTTATTGATAAATGGCCAAAATGGGTGGAGTCCACTGAGAGGTGGAGTCATTGAGTATAGCAATTAGTAACTGTATTGCTTTACAATCGTATGTCCCTATCCGTATCTTCTCCAACAGATGACAAAGAGAGGGAGAACCACACCCTCTAATAACTCAGCCTATTATAAAATACTAATGATCAATGATATCATTATAACATTGTTCAAATTACCCGTCGTAGCACAATAAATGATTCAGAACAAGGTTCTGTAATTGAGGGAAGGGCTTCAAGACGAATAGCTGTAACATGTTCTCTTTGATAAAACCTTTTCATGATTGACATGAGATCCTCTACCCATCCAATATGACCAACTTGAATGCTCCCACATTGATGGGCTAACAGCTTAAAAACTAATGGTAACTAGAAGAATATGACATCATCACTATGGCAACCAGTTACTTCTTACTGGATGTAGTGATGTTCCTTTGTCCACTACATTATAGAATGTTTGGATCAATAGACAGATGAGTGTAGTCAGCAGGAAAATGATACAAAGCCATTGTTTCAAATATCTCATGCATTACCTTGTGTGTGTATGTGTATGAGAGAGAGAGTTACAATGGATTATAGTATACTATACCTGTACTAGTACATTTTTATTAGATCTCTCTCTTGAAAGGTTCAATTTCTGCACATGCTCTTGTTATATGATCTGTTGTTTTATAAAGGGACTGTCCCATTCATTGCTATGGAAATCACGAGAACAAGTACGCACTAGTCTTAATACAGAGAGAGCTATCTCATAGAGAACAATGGTATGAGAACACTTAGATACCTAAAGAAAAGGCATGGAGTCAGCTGCTATAGTAACTACATTACTACTCTTGAATAGCTGGAAGAACAGAAGTAATTGATACATTTAGAGAGTCCACACGATGAACTCCCACAGACTCATACTAATATCCAAATACTGCACCTCTTATAACAGAGGATTAGTCCAGTGATGACTAATATTTAATACTTGTAATAAAACAAACAATCATTATACTACCTAATACCTTTCTTTAAGTACAGAACAGAGTGTATACACAGTCACATGACCCATATGAGTACCAATAATACCTTAACATAGTTGCTAAATAAGAAAACCATGATGAGTATAGAGTATGGGTAAGACAATGATACCTCTAAACTTTGTTTTTTGAAGTCTTGATATATTATTGTGTGTGGACAAAGTGTGTTGCAACCAGACATAGAGTGGAGGATGGTAGAGAACTGTAGGCATATGACAGATGTTTATAGCCTCTAGACCATAGCTACAAAGAAGTAGACAATGAGTAGTTGTTAAAAAATAGTAGTTGTAGTATATTAATTGTTTAAAAGTAAATATTATAGCATAAAGATACATGTGAAAATACTTTCAGTGAACGGATTCTTTTAAAGGACAAAGTATGAATAAAATTGAAAATAAAAGTCTAACCCCTCTGATACGGGCAACTGGTTTGAACACTGGTTGCCATTTGACAGCATCCTCTATATCATATAGTTATTGATTACTATAAAAAGAGATAGCCTTACCGACGAAACAAGTTATAGGGGGGGGGGGGGGGGGGGGAGCCAGGACATCTTCCTCCAAACAGGGCAGAATTATGTTTAATCATATTCACTAACATTGTGAGATATTCGATTGATCTATAGGCAATAAAAATATTATAATTCATCCAAAAGTTAATAAATTAATAGTAATATATAATCAAAGAAGGGGGGTTAATTAGGTTTAAAGGTTAATAATCATAGACAAAGTCAACCTATTTCTCATTTATCATGACTTTCAATAATTAAGCATCAAAAATGATGATGTCCATAATGTGTGTTATATACACCTTACCTTCCATAGTTCATAGGCACGAGGTAATATCTGGACTAAATAGGGACCTGAATAAACCAAAAATAAAGAGAAGATTAAATAAAATTAAATTACCAATCTCTTCTTCCATAATTGTATGTTTTTCCCACTATCAGTGGGAGAGTGCACACCACATCAAACTAAATGTAGCGTTGTGTGTGAGAGAGAGATACAGAGAGAATCAATCATAAAAGTCATGTGCATTGGGTGAAAGGGGGGGGGCCTTGGTGGTGTTCCTAAAATTTACCAAGGTTGGAAATCTTCAATAAAACTGATTTTGAAACCACAATCTTAAGAAAATGTGCTCGCAAGATCCCTAATTCTTCAAAATTGACCACCAACAAGCGCTCGTAAAAAACCAAAACACCACATGACGTGTTCCTGAGGCTGTGAGGGATCAGCTAAATCTCTTTACAGCCAACCACAAGGCTTGTAATGCATACTAATATAGATATATTGTGATGAGGTGGAGTCAAGTGATAGACGTTACTTGTTCAAGACGTTTTGTAGTTTACTATTTCATTAATTCCTTTAAAGCTTTCAATCGAAATGGAAGAGTGTGCTGGGCCCAAGCTCCTGAAGACAAGATATAACAATTTAATCTTACATGTATTTAAACTTATTGATTTACATTTAATA
Source organism: Gigantopelta aegis (assembly GCF_016097555.1). Lineage (NCBI taxonomy): Eukaryota > Metazoa > Mollusca > Gastropoda > Neomphalida > Peltospiridae > Gigantopelta > Gigantopelta aegis. The sequence continues at coordinate 6,132 of NW_024533678.1, read as the reverse complement.
TGTCTTCTGTGAAGTAAACTGTTTGATCTTGTTTCCATGGTTCCTCAGGACGAGATGATGATCCTGTTCGTCCTCCAAGGCTTTGTAAAAGGGTGCCAAGTCTTTGTCTAAGACTTCCACCACACACTTGAATCTTGCATATCTTAATCACGTGGGTGGAGCTGAAATCGGGGATACCCCCTTCTATCATGTTGACAGGCCACGTGCGCCGAATAGATTACACTATTCGTAAACAAACACACTGAAGTCATATCCGGTGCATGGGGTCTTGTGCACACAAAACCTTGTGATTGCTTTTCTCTCTTCTCCTGCAGTTACAGCAGGGACACTAAGAAGAATGGATATTAACGCATATGCAAAGCTGGAAGGCAGAGAATTCGAATATTTCATGGTGACGAGACGAATAACGATAGGTCGCAATAGTAACGCAAGCAGGGAGCAGTTGATGTCAACATGGGAGCAAAACTCGTTTATATCACGCAAACATCTAGAATATTCAATGGAAGGAAATCGTTTATCTGCTATGTAGAGGCAAAAATGGTTGTTTTTGTTGATGACATTTTCAGCGTTCACGAGAAGCTAAGCGAATTGCAACTCCCATCTTCGTAAGTGGGTGTGGCTGAAGATCACGTGTTAAATGCTCATTATGTGTCTCTCTTTTTATTTACAGATGTATCATACGTTTTTGCGTCGACACAAATTAAGTTAGTTTTTTACGTCCCTGGTTAGAATGATAATGGTAGCATCATTGATGCTAGACCATCTAGTCCTCTTCCACCATTCATAAGCATTTCAGTCAACCTTTCATTATCGCTGTTCCATCACCAACTGGAACCATTAGGTATGTCTCTAGTTTCTTGTGAAACCCCAGATAATCAGCAAGTAATCAGTTATTCATAGATGACAGTAGTAATCTCTTTCAATACATTTGCAACATGTAACTATGGGTTTTCCCCTTTTCCTTGTCGTGTTGATAAGGCTCTAATGTTTCCCAAATAGTATAACTGATTGAATAATATGTTGACATTATTTGACATTTTCTTTATATATCATGTTAATTTAAGATATTGATCTTTCTTGTCTCTAGTGTTGTTAACTCTTTCGTCCTGCCAGTCCAAACCTCAATCCACCCAGACTGCATATATAGATTTAATGGCAAGTTAGGCATCAAAACTTCTTTTCCCAGCAGTCTGAAGGCAGATTGACCTATGGACTCAGAGGCATAAGATGATGATGGATGTATTTATGTTTTACTCATTTTTTCTCAGGGAGATGACGAACATGGTCAACAATCATCCAGAAGAGGGTGGTTCCCAACAACTGCTGAGTCATCAGGTGGAAGTAGTCCTGACAACACAATGACAAGGAGAAGAGGAGAAAAATTAATGAAGAATGACTACCATTGAGGGACAAAGATGGTGAAGAGAACAACACTAATCCAGATGTAAATGACTCTATTGTTAATTATTTACAAAACTTACACCCTATAGGAGCGTATTGGTAAAGATGGCAAAAATATACTAAGCCTCCATATTCGTATGCTCAGCTAATAGTTCAAGCTTATTGGCTAGTGGTGATCGACGACAAAACATTGAGTAGTATTGATCAACATTTATTGCTGAAAAAATATCCTTATTATCGACTTGAAGATAAAGGCTGAAGGTCAGTCAAAGATAGCAGAAGGTATTGTAGAGTATAGTTTAAATGTATGTGTGTGTATTGATCTATAATGTAGTTGATGTGTGTGCTGTGTTAACAGTGATTTAGTAAGGATTCACATGTACTATTATTGTTCTTTGTTTCTATCTTTTTCTTCTATAATAGAACTCTATACGTCACAATCTCTCTCTCAATCAGTACTTTATGAAGCACCTCGTGAACGAGAGGTCTAGGTTTTGTAAAGGTCGGCTATTGGTGGTATGCATCCAGATTATGAAGAGTAAGTTAACAGCTCAAGCATATGTGAAAAGGAAGAAAAAAGGAATACCAGTGTTCCCATCAGCAGGTCTTATGTCAAGGTAAAGGACACCTAAAATTGTCAAGATAAATGTTTCAATGAAAGTCCTATTTGTTATGAGTAAATAGAGTAATGTCACAAAACATGATAGGAATGAGCTTTAACGATAATTTTGATGAGTTAGCCATTTGCTTCTCTTACAATCACATGTTATGCATCATCAGCTAATTTGGTGGGGTAACTATGTGTTACAGACTGACTATGACCTTTTTCATTAATTGCATCATACACTGTTTTATTGTAGGAGTGCTCCACCATCTCCAACTCATCATCCATTTATGGCTGACCCCAACAATTCAAAGAACATGGAGTGCTTTCATCATCCGTCATGCTCCACCACACGGAACCGCCCCATTTTACATTGGCCATCCTTTGCTCCCCCGTCTTCACCCTCACTCTGCCTCCCATTCCTCCCTGCTAGTCCTAGTCGATACCTCATGGGACAGCAGGGGCTTCCCTACCCATGCGTCTCAGGTTCTATCCTTTAGAATTCGATCAGCATCAACTGAAGCCTTGGCTTAGAAGCTCGACAACAGCAGCAACATCATTTACGAGAGCATGGAAGGAGAAGATACCTAGTAAGTAACCGACCCCGTCTCTCTAGTGACAATGATAAAGTAGAAGCCCAGCAAAAAACCACATCCTTCTCTCCCAAAACAGTCATCATTGGTCCCCATCAGTCTAATTTAATAGCTCCAACCGCTGCTACATTGCCTTGTTTTTGCCTATTGCACAACCATCAGTACGATTTCCATTTGTTGGAATGCCATTGTTGACACAACCTTCCCTTCTGTCAAGTGGATCCTCGGACCTTTGTATACCTTCAGTACAACAAAACAATAGTGGAACGGAGACGAACAGGAGGAACACCAAAGGAGATAGAGACCAATGAGTCGTGAGAGTACGATCCTTGGCTAAAGTAGGTGATGATTACATTATTAGGAGTCAATTATGAACTTGTTGTGTAGTAGATTAATTTTGTTCACATGTGACTCTATTCACTATTGCCCGCTTCACATATTGGTCTTAGCTCCACCCACTGCTCAGCATGCTTTATATTTTGCTGTATTCTTTTTGTTAAAAAACCCATTTTGAGAGGCATTTTCTACCTTTAAAGTCCTATGTAAAAATTTTTGCCTAAAAAGAAAGTGGAAAAATTACAAAATAAAAACCAAATTCAAAATAGGACAGAATTGTCACACCTCTTAACTTCCTTTTTAGAATGACATAATAATCATTTCTTACTGGCACATTTATTTCCTTAATGTAAAATCTCAATGGTTTACTGACCCATTCTTCAGCATAGTTAATACCAACTCTAGCAAAGAACTACACTACTTCATTTATTTTTATAGTCAATATCAGTTTCCTATCCACAGCTCAGAGGATGTCCTCATATCAATCTTGTTATGGGTTTTAGATATTCCATAGCTTGACAAAGTTTGGCAGGACCCACGACAGAGTTCATTATCTTTCTTACAAGCTGTGCGATTTAACCAAATAGTTGAGATCCCATCCCAGGTTCTAATGCACGTAAGTAGAACAGATGCACCACCACCTTTACTAGATATAATTCATGCAACAATGTAATACCATATATGGGACTATACATAACATGTCCCAGGTTTCATGTACATGGCCTCATTCTTTGGATCCGGCGCCATTATGACGAGTGTGAGGCTTTGGTCCTCACCTCCCAAATAAAGCCCGCAGTCTCAACAATTCTACTCGACATATTTTTTTGACTGTCTGGAATTTTGTGACAAAGAATATGACCTAAAAGTGTCTTGCCAGTTGCCTCACAAGTAACAGTGAAAAGTTCTCATCACACAAACTAAAAATATGATGGAAATATTTAGTGCATTGAACCTTAGTTTGTACCTTGAAATTGTTTAACATCATTTTTGATCTTCTTTCTTTGGTAATTCTTTTTTTTCATTAGTCTCTGTTTGACTGCTGGTTCGTTTTCTTCATTATCTTGTAGCAATAGAACTCTTTCTCACTCCACCTCGTTGTAAAACCATTTTTACCTTAGCTCCACTCCCCCCCACTGTAGGAGGACTAAGGAAAATGGCTACTCCGTGATGGGACTGAACCTGACAGTGAACAAGAACAAACAGGCAAAAGTAGGAATAAAAACGTCATTGTAAACGAATTCATTGTTGTCATATTTACTATTTATAGTTTGTACTGAGGTTTAAGAGCAGCTGGTAATGCTCCTCAATTAAAGCACAAGAAAGTTGGCTGTTGAGAAAAGATCGTACATTTTCTTGGGTGATCCAGTGGTTGCATCAAAAACTCAAATGCGAAGAAAATGAGTCATTAGTAAGTTGTATGATACCGATCTATGGTTAGACTAGTTGGTAGTCCATTGTATGATCGCCACAATATCTATGGTACCAGCTGCATGACTTCAATAGTCATCTACACTGTTTTATGTGTTAGGGAGAGTGTGATGCTAATACTCACGTGTTAAGAAAGGAGTATGACTTTAATATTCTTCCTAGGGGTATTCAAGAGGAGTGTGTACACTGCCATACTCAATTACTGCAATTTAATGATCCAGTAAATTGGTTTCTAGTATAATACCTTTCTATTATAAAGTAATATGCTAATTCTTTTATTAGTAGACCAATTCAAAATGCCAAGATATAATTACTATAAAAAAAGAGTCATGTTTTCATGCCTTTTCCTCATTATCTATTATTCGATCATGCAAGGACCTTTCATATTCCCTCTTCTTTTTCTTATTAAAATTCCTAATATATGATTATACAGGAAGTCTATTATTTATGTCATCTACCTAATTTTTGACTGTAATAATACAATTAGGTGTAGCTTTGAAAAATTAACATATGGCTATTCTAAAAACCCAGTATAACAGGACTTAGTAATAGGTAACAGTGATATTGTAAGTCTTACCTACATAAGTGGTGTAACAAAGTTTGAATACTAAGATATAGGGTCTTCTCTTTAGGTGTTGCCAGACAATAATAGATTAAATTTTTCAATTTAGTTGTCTAGGTCCAACAAACATTGCACACCATTAGACACAGTATTGGACCATTTTAAGGTAAGATCTTTATGTGCAAGATTAATTCATAGTCAATTGTTTTTGTGTTAGGATCAGCAGAAAATTAGTATTAATTTGAAAACTCGGCTTGGGGGAAATATAATTCATGAAGGGAGTTTTATTTTTATCTGTAGTTATTTATAAGGACAATAATTTTTAAATTTTTTTATGTAATTAATCCAATTGATTCAAATAAGCCCCAGGACATGGTTAGCAACTAACCAAGGGGAAGCTTCTTACTTGAGCGTTAGATTAATTATAACTGAAAACAATGTTCTTTAATAACAGGTTCAGTGAGGAAGGAGAGTTTTTATTTTCTTCAATTTTATATGCCCAAGGAAAGATATGGGTGTGTGGTAGGGTGTTGGTAAAATAAAAATTAAAATTATAGAAGGACAGTTTACCATTTTGTGGTCATAGGTAATGGTACCAATACTACTGTGTGGTCTCTTTGAAATATTACTACCTCTGTGTCGTCCTTGATCAGGGAAAGATGGAGCATTGGTAAGAATACAAAAATTTATAACAGGATAAAAATTCAACCCTTAACACAGGGTAATTCTAAGGACTAAATTTGAAATTTTTTGCTTACCCTTGGTTCTTGTATGTCACAAGACCCCTTTTACAAAAATGAAAAAAGGGTATTAATAATACAAATTTACCTGTTTTATGAATAAAGTAATTCTTTTATATTGCCGAAAGCAAATCAATTATGAATATGGGTTTTCACTTATTGACATCACCATACTAAAAAAAACCATATATTTCAAAGATATGCTATCAACAAAACCCAACCATAAACTAGTCGCCCAAAGGAAGTAATTTAGCTTTGCCTGGCATAGTTTAATAACCCTCTTCAATAACTCTTAGCAGAGTATCCTTGTCAATCATTAATTAATTATGATATATACCTATATTACCTTTATATGAAAAGAAATTCCCCAGAGCAATTTAACCCTGCTAATGATTCGCACACCCTTTCCATGTTTGTTTCAGTGGTGGTTTCCTATAGTAGTGGAAGTTTATTTTTTTTGGTTCCAGC
>NW_024533677.1:0-33892 GCF_016097555.1 Gigantopelta aegis | reverse complement strand
AAAAACATTTTTGTGTATTTCCAGAGAATCTGCCACAATGGTTCGTCTTGGCAGGCAAGACCAGTATCATTGGTATTATCTGTTAGTATGTATAGGATAAACAGGTGGTACTGTAGGACCATCTGGTCTCAGATGAGAGGAGGGGTTGACAAGGTATGGGCCAGCTGCCATTTCAGTAATGTTTGAGAGCCTCTTTATAGATCGTGAAACCTATTAAATTAAAGATAAAATGGAGTAAGTCCATTGTGATTATAAAATTACAGCTGGATGATCTTCTTCATGAGGTTGCTCGTACTCTTTCTAAGAATGACCAACGATGAGACTGGTGTTTACTTTTATTGGATACAATTCGAGCATCTTGTAAAACATGGACTCCAGACAATAAAAACTCTTGAAACAAAAAATTTTTTTCGCTGTCTCTTATCTCCTTGACAGCATTCAATTCTAATGTATTATGGATAGATGGATTTATAGATGGCAACAATATAAAGCATTTTACCTGCAAAATATTTTCCTAAACCTTCTTCTTTTCTAAAATAATAGTTGGATTTCGGTTTCATCAGAAGTAAATGATATTTTATTCCAAATATTTAGACAATATTTTTCGATCAGGTAAAGTCAAGATCTAATGTAATAATCATTAAACAATAAAATAATTAACTCCCGTTTACTTTCAAATGCATTGTTAATAGAGGTCTGGTTCTCAAAGTTTTATGTAATTTATCAAACTCGCTATAACGTTTCAAAGACTCAAGTTCCAATGAGTTCATCCAAATATTGTGCTACAGAACTTTTGTCTATTAGTATTTGTGATTGAAACAAGAAGATAAAATACAACACTTATTAAGGACATTAAACCTATTTTATTAAACAAAATACAAGGGGATTTCCCTTTAATTTAACAGTCCTCATATTAATTAGACAAAATACTACCATACTTTACTTTATTATGTACCAATATGTATGTCCATCTTTGGGTATCAACACGAACGTGGCGTGTGACATATATTGGAGTAAGTCAACCATGGACTAGATCATCATGGGTTTCCATATTCGATCACAGGAGCCAAAAATCATCTCTCCTAAGTGATTGAGTCATATGGTAGCTTGCTGTCTCCTGTTTTGTTTGATATTCCAAGCTCATTTGGTTTTCATTATCCAAGGAAAGGAAAAAAGACTTTTGAGTTACAGAAGAATTTGGATAATCTACGCTATCAATATAACGATGGTGATGATTACTAATAGGAGATGGAGGGAGATCACATACCCCCGGTGATACTAAACCAGGCTGGATCCTGTACTTGTTTGTCTAATATCTCATTTTCTAATCTACTTTGTTGTTTGGATAGTTTGTACTTTCTCAATCAGATGGGCTTTTTTTTTTTTGCTAAAATTAGTGGAATACACTTTCAATAAAAAGTCAGGCTCACACACGATTCTCACAAAAGGATGAAAGACTCTCGATAAACCAAGTACTGTCTCTTAAAACTGTACACCAATATCACAATGTTTATAAGACCTAGTACAGCACTTGTTATAAAAATGTCTACCATCTTTGTATGTGTTCAATTTCAGAACCTCAGTTTTTAGAGCAGGATGAACTAAGTGAGGTTTCTTTTCTCAAATAGCAAGATACAATATTCATGATTGACGTTCAAAAGGACTGCTTACCACGATTATTAAACAAATCCAACTATCATTGAGAGCTGTTATGTATGGATCTAGTAATGGGAGAGGTGAGGGAGAGTATAAAGGGTCTATATCACTGCTTGGACCCTAGTTTGTAATCTAAGGCTAGTGTGTTCTAGTAATCGACACTGTCTCTTTTGGAACATTCATCATTCTCTGATATTTGATGAAACCAAATGATAACAAAATCCCTTCAAATTAATTTGATGATTTCTGACTCTTTGATGAACTATGGTGATGTCACTCTTGTTGTATTAAACTGGTTGGATTCCTCTTCCACGAGGTCCTTAAATCACCAACACTTATTGACTTTATCTCTCCATATCTCTGCTTCAGGTTGATACCAACATAAATAACTAAAACAATACGATAAAAAAGAGGAGACTATTAAATAGACCGACAGCTACAGTCGACAAAGACACAACAGCTGCTGCTGTAAAACAACCACAAGGACAAAATAGAGTTATTGAAGATAAGGATAGCGGAAACCAAAGACACAGCCATATGTTATTAATTTTAGTTACACATGATTATATGTTATAGGCGTGGCTCACACCGCGCAATAGTAGTGGGTGTGGCTGTGGCTCCATAACAAATACCACATACTTTGTCATGTGATAGTATTCACCGACGCTCCCTTCGTACACCCTCTTTGCAAGAGAGAGACATGGCTACTAGTGACGACTGAACAGGCTCAACTGACGTCGAGTCAGGCAGCAGCAACAGTTATGGCGGGTATTAACAATTCTATAATTGGAGGACAAAAAAGTCTACGAATCTCTCAAAAGACATGGAAAGAATTAGCGTCAGGCAAACAGCGCCTCTCAAACTGTTTCTCCTTTTTTCTGTGATAGCTGCAATGGGATCGTTGTTTTAATGGGCTTTGATTGGGATATAGCTCATTAGCTCAACTTGATATGAAGTATAAAATCCCTTAGGAACAGAACCGGATGATCACAGTTTCAATAGTTTGGGAGTAAGTGATCATAACTTGTACAATCTTTTTATCTTTCACCCTTTATGATCTATGTTCTTTGTTTATAGGGTACCTTAATATTGGGAGCATTGTTTGCTGATTAATTCAGTCAGGTCATCTCTGATAAGATCGGTCGTAAAATGACATTGATTTTGGGCAGTGTGCCATGTGCCCTGGGTTGGTTTCTAATTGCAGCTTCGTGGTATTTTTACCCTGATGGAAATCTCCATAGAATGTTACCAATGCTGCTAGCAGGTCGTTTTTTGACTGGGTTTGCGTTCAGGGTGCTTTTCTTTAGTTGTACCAGTAAAAGTATTATAAGTCATGTGACACTCACATGATATATTATTACAAGGGGTTTCCCCCCCCCCCTATATTGTGAGATATCACCAACAAATTTAAAGTCTATTTGGTTGCCATTTAACAGTTTAGCAGTGACTGTTGGTATCCTATGATTTATGAATGACCACATTGACCGCGTTATTATATAGTAGCTCTGGTTGCTATTGGTTTGTACTTTGATTTTTGTAATTGGCGGGTGATGTTTTCTACCAGAAACCCCTCGTTGGTTGATAGCTAATCGTCAGAGAACTTCGAGCCTAAATGCTATATTATATCGTTTACGTGGACCTAAAGCAACATTGTACGAGAAATGCAATACATTAGAAAAGGCATTGAAAAAAAAAAAAAGAAGAGTTTAGTTTTGTTGACCACGGGAAAATGTTGAGGTCAAAATCTTCCTTAATTCCATTAATCTTCTCCATCATCCTCATGTTTTTTCAACAGTTCTGCGGTATCAATGTCATCATTTTTATACGCAGGAAATGTTTAGAGGACAGCACATATGGGTGTTAAACAGCAAATATTTCAGGCTGAGTTTTGGTGTGGTGTTTATTCAAGTTATATTTACTTAATATCTGTTCTATTAGTTGATTTGTTAGGGTCGACGTTTTCTTCTTACATTAGGTGGCTCTTCTCTCTCCACTCAGTACTGCTGCTACTAGGCATCTTTTTCTTCTTAGAACAAAACTATCCTAACACATCCACTATAGCAAGTGATTTTCTTTCAGTTTATTGCTGTTGCGCTGCTTGGCTGTTTTTTATTATTGTTTTTCTCTGGGGCGGGTCAAGATCCTTTGGTTGATGATGGGAAATTAGCTCCTTTACAAATACGTGGAATCGTCCGTGGTATTGCCACTGCTCTCAACTGGAGTTTTTTGCTATTATAACAGTATCCTTCAACAAATATTCCTAGTGTTTTCACCCTTATGGTGCTTGGTGGACATTTTCGTGATATTCTGCATTAAGTATTGTGTTTGTTTTGGTTTCCTTCCAGAGACTAGAGGGAAAGATTTGGAGACATTCAGGATACTTTGAAAGAAATATGGTGGTCGTGGCTATGGTAATAAATAAAGAAGACAAGGGAAATGTACAAGGGATGATGCTTAAAAAGTGTTGCATTCTGTTATAAACCTATAACTCATTTTATTATTAGAGGTGTGATATTATGTTTGGCTGTCTGCTGTGATTAGCTCTTGTACTATAATTATAATTATAGTTATAATTGTCTTAATGTTTGAAATTTTGACAATAATTATATAATTAACCACGCCCTTAAAGTACTGCGCATGCCTCATTAATAAAAATGAGGGAAGTTAGAAAAATATCATTATTATAATATATGATTTGATCATTACTTCTTTTAACAAAATGTATTAAAAATACAGTTTTTCCACAAATATATATATTTATTGTAGTAATAACAATCCAATAATGATAATGCTAACATAAACTGTATAATAGTTTGTATTCCTCCTCCCACTAGGCACTAATTTTCAACACTGCCTAGTTTCAAAGAATATCTATAATGGCTGGGTGGAAGGTTTGTAGCCGTGTGAATTTCTTTCGCTGATTACTGTTAAGATAACATACTCAGTAGCAAGCAGAGTATGACATCCATAGCTCCTGGAGGAACACCAGCACTCTTCCCGGCTCTTCGGTACCATCGAACACCGGAGACCTTCGACTACCTCTTAATGGTTCACAGGTCAGCCTCGGCTTGCCTCAATCACATTCATTTTCGGATTTTAGTTGTCTATCATTTCATTTTATTGACTATAATTTTGATCCCCGTCGCCATCATCTCAGCCTAGTCCACCCTCTATTTTATAAATATAGAATGATATGTCTTGTCCTTCTCCCAGGCTAAAGAAGACTAGAAATGGACCTGTGGTGACTGCAGGACTATGACAAAAAGAAAGACTCTCTTCAACCTCTACAAGTGATGAAGGACGTAAGGACTATTTAAACTGTCTTACATTAAGTTAGACTATCTCTTGTTAGGCTCTTGAACGAAAGCCGGAAACATCTTCTAGGTACTTTGACAAGAAAGTTTGTGATTATTAATGCATCGCCTGATGGAGTTCTTGATTTAAATGAAGCAGCGATACTTTAAATGTTTCAAAAAAGACGTATATACGCTTATCACAAAATGTTCTAGAATGGTGTTGGATTAATTGCTAAAGCTAGTAAGAACCACATCAATGGAGGTTAGTGTGGTGAAGACCTAATGTATTTACTCCATTATTTTAATACAAAAATTTAATATAAATGCTGATGTGATGCTTTAAGGTATTGTACCAGTAGGGTTGGCTTATGTGGGCAAAGTCCGCTGTTTTTTTACCACAATGGGCCAGGGCCATTGTACTTATTCCACAATACATTACTCATTGTTAGTCACTTATATAAAAAGTATTTAGAAAATCCTAACAGTGTATGAATTAGTCTGGACTCACCTCAACATGAAAGCTACCTTGTTTTACTGAAATACATCCAGTTGTGTTTGTGGGTTTAATAAAAGTATCTCCTTTTTACCGAGCCTCAGAAACCTCAAGAAGATCAGTCATATTCATGATTACGAGAACATTTGAGTACAAAAAAGGGAGGAGTCTCATTAGATGAAACATATATGCAGTGTCGCTATATTTTAAAGGAAATTAATGGAAATCAAGAAAATTGAGGTTATTAATAATTATAATTAACGACTCTAATTTTATCAATATTTAGTATGTCATATACAACCTATAACGATTTAAGAAGTATTTCTGATTTTACTGATAAGACATTGTTAGTTATTCAAAGCACCTTCAGATACTTTAATTGGAATGTGTAAAAGATTCTGAGTAAGAGGTAAAAAATAAAAATAAAACTGACTTAATATTACTGTCTTTTACTTTGGCGACCTATAAAATGCATCTACTTAGTCAAAATTGGCCTATGATGTCCTTGTGTGTCCAGATGGAGATGAAAATTAATCTCCTATTAATACGCCCACTAAAGCTGAGAAAATCTCAAGACATAGATTGGTAAAGATATCTCTTTGAAGGCTCTATGGCTAGCCACGAGGCAGATTTGGACGGATAATGTCAGTTTTCCCCCACCTCTTAGCGAGCCTGGGTCTTTACCATCAGACATGTTTGAAAGTCTCTCCCCTCCATTAAATGAAGATGACTTTAATACATCATTGTCTTACTACAGAAGGCATCTTGGAATTATTTGACTTGGTGTGATTATCTTCTTTCCCCCCCATCTCTCCCCATAGAATTTTTATTATCATTATATTTAAAAGTATGCAGGCCATAATATTTGTTTATCACAACACTGTATTTTCATTATTATTAATAATTAAAATAATAATAGGGTTTCCTCTCACATTCTAAGTCCATGCCTCCAGTAAGGACCTAAGGAGTAAATAAAGATGAGGAGGACCACGGACACTGATTACCTTTTTTCTTATTGGTAGGTTTGGTTTGAGTTCGAGGGGGTTCGTCAAACTTTAGGAACCACAACTAGAAACTCAGATTGATCATCACTGCTGTAAGAGTATTGGGACCCAACATTGACTAACTAAGTAATGATGGGTTGTGTGCGTCACATAATAAGAGGGTGTGGCTATAATTACCTGGTCATTTTCCACCATCTGAGAGTGTAGTTAACATTTGTGTTTAGCTCTCCTTCTTGACAATGGATTACTCGATATACTTGTTTTTTGATCACTATCAAATCTAATAAACAAGGACCAATTAACGCTATTCCTGTAAGACCTAGCGACATAGTCTCAGACCCAGACTCTACATTTAAAGTGGAGTCTGGGTCTGAGACTAGGTAAGACACAGAATACACCCTTTTGTATCTGAAAATAATAAAAGTATAAGATTCTTCCAATAAAATTTAAAATAAATACATTACTCTTAAGATAAAGTTTATGGCTCATAACTAATTACTTAGACAGTCTCAAACTACAGGTTCATATGATGTATTAAATGCCTCATTAAATTCTTTACTTTAGTAAGTAACATACCTTTCCTTTTGGACGATCCATTTTATCTTTTATTCGTCCAATTAGTGATGGTAAATTATAAAATTCTGCTTCTTCCAACACACCTAATAATAATAATTATTATTATTAATAGTGTGAAATAATATTTTTTTATTGTACCATCAATATGCAGAGATGGTTCTCTTATAAGTTTGCCCATGACGCAAGTAGTTTAAAATACAGGAAAATAGCGAGGTCCTCCCTCTATCAATAAATAAGCACCTTCATCATCCTAAGTAATAAAATAAACCAATAAACAGGAAAAATAACTAATAAATATCACACCTTTTAAAGATGGGCGATCTGGATCATCTTGACATAGTCTTGAGAGAAAGGATCCTTCTCTTTACAAAGCGTCGTCTTAGTTGTTAAAAAAATAGTACCTCCAATATTCACTTGACCCACTCGTCTTCTGAAGTGTTTTGTTGTGGAAGAGGATTGTCCTGCCATACACTCATGTGTGCTTGCATATATATTAGCTCCTCCCACTAATTAATTATTTTGTCGGAACCATTCTTTAGTTGCAAAAGGGCAATGGCAGAGCGAAGCAAGACCGGCAAAACCGAAGTCGAGAAGCTTAGAGAAGAGGTGCTTCGGCACCTTTTATTACACCTACTTATAAAATCGCAGAGAAAGACAAAAAAGATCCATATTGATAGCATCTAAAATGGGCCACGAATTCAGAAACGTACATTTTTATAAACCTACTTATTGTCAACACTGCTCTGAAATGCTGTGGGGTTTGATTAACCAAGGCTACCAATGCAACAGGTTAATAGTATAACAAATTATATATCTAGTTATTTTTATTGAAACCATTGTGTACTAAATGATATATTTAGTTAACAAATTAGGACACACTTCTTGCAGTTAAGAGTGCTCTTGTAATTTTGGAAATGCATTGCCAGTTTCAGTTTGGGATTAAACCAAAATTTTTGTTTATTTTATTAAAATATACCATATATAATTATACATATACATATATATTATATATATATATTATAACGTTATGACCACACAAGTAGGTTGTTTGGAAAACTATCTTTGAGAACAGTATTGTCAATGTTATTAAAAGGAATGCTTAGTTCCCAGTCTTACTGTATTTGATATCATATACATAATTATTATGATTGTTACTAAAATTGTTATTTGTAATAACAATGCTTCATTGAGAATTAGATACCATATATGGTATTTGTTTTGTTATAATAGTATGTACACTTCATTCTCATGAGCGTTGTCTCTCTGGACTAATGGTGATTTGTGTCCATATGCTGGCAGAGAAAATTACAGTAAGTATATTAATGACAGGTGTCCTTCAGATCCAGGCAGATAGAGCATACTTTGTTGAAGTAGGAACGACACTCCCTAAGCTCTTAACATTTCACAACAAATAATGGGCTCTATTGGATCTACTAGACACTTTATAAGTTACTATTGACAACTATTCTTTGTTTGTGTGACTAAATGTTTTGCAGTGTCCTATAGCACACGAGTGTGGTAGGACCCAAACAGTCCAAGAAGAAAAGGAGATGGTGCAATGTTTGTCGCAAAAAAATACATGGATTAACTATTTCTGTCAAGGTATAGAAATAAATATTAAATATTAGTATTCAGCTGTACTATTGAATATATCACACCTGTAATATGAGACTAACTAGTTAGTTGTATTATCCAATTAAAAGGTAGCGGGTGTGATTGTAGTCCTTGACATACTCACTTCCAATTTAAAATATTTGAATTACTCTCTAAATTAATTACTCTAGTATGTCGTTATTTGTGCACATGAGCAGTGTCGTTGTAATGCTTTCAACAACTGTAAGAACTGTGCTTCTTATAGTTATGGTCAATGTAAGTATTCTATTATTATCTCTCATTTTATTATTATCTTGTATACAGAGTGACTTTCTATCATCATTGCGATTGAAGGGAACTTATCATCATCAGCTAAATGTGAAGTTGCGGCAAAAACTGTTTATACAGATATATGTCTGACTGGTTTCTGTTGTGGTTGGTGTGGAATATCAGTATGTTGTTGAGATTCTTAATCTTAATATCTGCTTTTCTCAGGTGCATTCTAACTGTTTTTGGAGAATTATCAAAGTGTTCCCCAAAACAACGTGTGTACTTTTCGTGATCTTGTTTACATGATTGTACCACCTAAATGTGTGTCAATGTCTGTCAGTCAAAGTACCTTTAATATTGAAGAATAGTGGATGGTTAGTAGTATATTTAACAAATTTCGAACTCGTTGACCTTTGTCCCTTAGATACTGAAGTATCGCAATTGTTTTCACCATTCAGAAGATGATGATCCTCAAGATTATGGCAGTAAAGGTATTTGATTTATTTCTTAGGTCCAGCTGGAATCTATGTTATCTGTAGGTCGTCCAGTTATTATTGTGGATGAAGTGGTGAAGGGGGATCAAAAAAATGGCGCAAACGTACTCTACATCCAGTTCATGTTGACGCCAAAACTAAAGCTGAAGAATTATTGGTAAAATATTCAAATATGATTGCCCCTTAATTACATTCCTATATAGCGTATCAGCTTACGTCGTTGTGGGATATCATCATGTCCTAATGATTTTCTATTTAGCTGAATTAATTGATGTTGATGAAAATACTGAACGTCAATTACAATCTCATGAATTGATATATAGTTTGCATACAACATCTCAGGGTCCACTAAAACTGTACATCAGAAAGAGAGTAAGTTTTGCTAATGTCATATTTGTACAGACATTTTAGAGTGTTTGTTGTATCTTTTAGAATGTTCTGGAACCTCATTATAAATCTCAAAGTCTTTAATAGTAAATTGAAGTCTGAGCAGTCTAAGGTGACGCTAAAAATCAAGGAGAATACAACTGTTCTTGATATAATAAAAGAAGCATTAGTTTTTTGTTCAAATTGAAGGTATGCTATTAACAAAATAACAATTAATTTGTTATCTTCTAACAAGGAGGATGACCCTAATAATTATTGTCTAGATGAGACTAATCAAACACAAGGGGGTTAAGGAACGTGTGTTAGTATTGGACGAAAACCAAAACCTGGCACAACATATACAAGAGTTGTATAAAGTAATTATTAATAATTCAAATTAAAACTTGTTTACAAATACGTTATAGGATTCTCTGAGGAGCGTTAATTTGTTGCGTTATTATTTGCATCCTAAAGAGAAAATAACATCATGTCTTATATTGTGGAAAGTGGATTCTGTTCACCTTC
This sequence comes from Gigantopelta aegis, assembly GCF_016097555.1. Taxonomy (NCBI): domain Eukaryota; kingdom Metazoa; phylum Mollusca; class Gastropoda; order Neomphalida; family Peltospiridae; genus Gigantopelta; species Gigantopelta aegis. The sequence goes on along the minus strand of NW_024533677.1, from coordinate 23,619 downwards.
AATCTAAAGAGCTTGCAATGGACTATATTAAACGATGGTAAAGCTGGTAATATAATAACGTAATATAATAGGATTTTGATGATGGTCCACATTTTGTAGATCCCTCTATACCAATGAGTCCATCGTATGAATGCGGTTTTGCGGGGTGGGGGACCCCCGTAGAAATAGATGTTCCGGTCTTTCCACAGTTTGGTGAGTATAAAATTGTTGTCTTAATTTTTTTATTGTATTCCAAATTGATGCCAAATATTTACACAGGTGCTTTCTTTAGTGAGAATTGGTTGTCTAGCAAACTGCAGCAGCCAACTATACCCAGCTTGTCTAATCACAGTAACACACTCCATTTGTGTCATTCCTAATAATTCATGTAAAGATTCATTTCATTCGTAATATTATGAGTTATAAATTGGGTACTATTTAGCCTCCATTTCTGTCAGTGAGACAAGAACCTGTGTTTTGGTATTTGTAATGGACGAAGTGGAGGTAATCAAGGCATTGAATTAAGTAATGGGTTTTGTCGTCATCTCATCATCCTAATCAAGTACCATGATCTATCAAATGGCGGTCCATACCTGGGTAAGTAATCATGCACAGTTTGTGTATCCTATTGTCAGTATTTTAGCCTGCTATTCTTTTCGAAATGTTTTCCAAATTTCGTTATTCTGGTTGGAGGAGGTGATGGGACTGTTGGGTGGGTCTAGAGGACTAGACGCCTATGAAGATATCATCTCACATTGAAGACTCCTCCCTGTGCCGTGTCCTTCCTCTTGGGACAGCGTAAATAATAATCGTCAAATATCTAGCAGCTGTCTTATGTATCCTTATAAGAGAAATGACCTGGCTCGTGCTCTAAATGGCGGGGAGGTGGTTACTCACGCCAAAGAAATGTATGCAACTATTGTGTGCTATAGCAAGATGCCAATATTACAAATTTTGATCGGTCCCGGTCCAATCCTAAAATTTTAAAGGGAAGCCATTTTATTTACTGTGTCCTACATCACAACTTATCGGTGGCAGTAGCATTTAAAGAGGATGACCAAATTACCTACCAGTCCTCGATCAGAATCAAGTTCACTGTCCCCAACAGCAGGAAGGAGAAAACTGTAAATTAATCACACATGAACAATTATCTGGGTGTTGAGATTAGATGCCAGAAATTGCTCTTGACTTCCATCAAGCCCGTGAAGAAAATCCTGAAAAATTTTAACAGCAGGTATAACACTATATAATGGGATATGATAGATTACATAATAACAATACTAGATTACATAATAAGGGTATACTATACAACTTGGTGTCCAGAAAAACATTTCTCTCGTGATACATCTGGTGAACTACACACTCAAATAACAAATAAAGTATATCACACCTTGTCTCATTTAAAATGTCCATACTAACAATATTAGGTGGATGGTAAGTTAATTCTCTACCAACTGGTTTTAAAGGGTCTGGTGGTTGCTTATATTCAGAGGTAAGTGAAGCCTATAAGGGTTATTTTAATGTTACTATGACGATAGTTGGGGAGGTGCTCTGAGCCCCCCCCCCCCTGGGTGGGGATCACACTTGGAAGAGGTAATTGTAATGACCAATAAGTGTTGTAATTAATGGGTTTTATTGTAGGGGTTTAAGAAGAACTCATTTGATGATGGATACTTGAAGTGATGGGTTTTAACAGGACCGGTCCATTTGGTTAGTTATATCTTTCTCTGTTTAATTACTTTAATTATTTTTTGTAATTATGACAGGGTCAAATTAAAGGTGGCTATAAAAAATGGCTTACATATTGCACAGGGAAAAGAAGTACATCTATTACATTCATCTGTTGTTTTATATCTCTTTGTTTTCTTAACATTAGATTATTATCATCACATTGTCTGTATATTCTCCCTGTTCAATTTGATGGCTGAAGCTCCCGGATGCAACCTCCTGGAATCATAGAAGTTACATTGTTGCCCTATCAAACAGTTATGCTGTGTAAATCACCTCATTCTCTTTACCAGAGAGGATTAAGTCAGCGTGAAGTTATCCTCTTTACTTGAAAGGAATTCGTGTTACTGGTTTAGAATTTGTGGAGTTCTCATAAGAAAGGCGTTCTGGTAATTGCTGGACAACCCCCCTGAACTTAGGAAAGGACGCTCTGAATCAGGGTATGGATATAATTCGTGATTTTTAAATCTTTTTTTAATACATGCATTTACAATGATTTTAGTGTTCACAATAAACATATATTAGAGAGTATTTTTGTCAAGAATCAAATGTCTTATTAATTTACTATGAATTATTAATTTTTAAGTGTCACGTGTACACTGTTACCATAGTAAACACAAACAAATAAAGAACTGACCATTTCTTCCATCTAAAGAATTCATCATGGACGAGTATGCATCGTACCCACAGAGACATTAGTCAAATACGATAATCCCGTACTTTGTCAGCAAAAATGGTTGACAAGAAAGTAAAAGTAAGTAGAATGATCATGGAGTAGTTTTGATCAATCCATCCTTCTTCACTTGTTGTCTTTCCTTAAGACACCAAAAATCTGCCAAAAAAAGCTCTATATCAGCTATTGGAGTGGAGGCCCATTACCTGGCCCACCTAAAGGTAAGCTGCCACCAGTGGAGGCTCAGAAAAACCAACAAACAGAGGAAATTTTTGACTCCATACTTCCTCCTCGGTGAGTGGTCAGAAGATGGTCAATTATCGAAACAATGTGTGTCTAGTACACCAGCTACTCTGTCTGGATGTTATGAACCCTTCAGGTACAGTGTCTGAACAACTTGTGAATTTAGTCATTGACCCAATTACATTACAGGAACAACTTGATACAAAACTCCAACAAAGGACAGGGCAAGAGAGACAGGGATTTGTCCAGTACGTAGAGAGCTGGTTACTCTCAAAGTTTTGGTAAGCAATCTGTCTCTCTTTCATTTTTTTTTTTACATTTTTTTTCAGATGAGCTTATCCGACAAGTTACTATTAATTGTTCAGAGAGAGAGGTATCTTATTGTTAAGGTAGTTCTAATATTATTTGTAATAGCATGTTATTAATAGCTTTAATCTGTAGAGTTCGAGATGAAAATCAGAATGACCATAGCAGCCTTATCAGACAAACTCTATGAAAGCAGGTATAGCAATATGTTAACTGTTGTCTTGTTTACAGTTAGTTGTACTATAGTGTAGCATTTGGCATGAGAAAGTCTCTTAATGGCAGAACAAGGTAAAGCAGACATGGAGGAAAGTATTGAGAAACTACAACAAGAGAAGAGAGATCTAGAACAACAGGTATGTTACATACAGAACTGTAGTATTATTGTATGATATATACTCCCATTAGTAAATGCCTTTCTTATTACAGCTTATTTAATGTTCCATAGATACTAGAGTTAAAGAATAAATGTGATGCTGTTGAGAAGAGAGAAAGTGAAAATCGTAAGTTAGAGGATAAGAAACATACAAGAAGAAATACAATCGCTTAAAAAAAAACTAACAGTCAACTTCAAGTGAGGACAAAAAATACTTTAAAAAAATGACATATATTTTTAACTAATCATTTGAATAGGCACAAAATTAGAAGGAATCATTGCTCCTCAAAAGAAATAGATATTTTACATTAAAGTGAATGTAAAATATATATATAATTATTATAACATTTATTAAACTTTTAAACTTTGAACTTAAACATCACATGAGCATTAATAAAAGGTTGAGTGTTTAAAGTAATGGTAATATAATAATAATTATTGTGAAATTATTGTAAATAAAGCCTATTATCAGTACTGTAAATATTTTGAAAAAAGTCCATATAGAAATCATTTAAGGTTATGTATAATATGTGAAACTTCAGGCAGTTATCAACCAAAAACTGAGTTTCCATGTCAGTATTAGCATCTAATAACTCATATAAAAGTCAGTGCTCTTACTTGGTAAATGTGGTCCTCGTCTATTACCTTGTATAACTCGATGACCTTTGTTGAGTCTTTATAATCAAAAACATAATCGTTAATGATTAAAATCACCAAATTGGTTAAGAAGACGTACTATAATTTTTCCTACATATGGCCATTAAAGTCCACCATCATAGAGACCAGCCATCTATATATAAATCAATACGCAATGTTTACCTGGACTCCTAAAATCAACTTCAAAACACATCATATAACCAAATGGATGAGTAAAGAATGGAGGACTAAAACCAAGTGACTTCATTCTCAAACTGCTGTTCATAATTTTCCAATGTGACAAGACCATTTCTCAGACATAGGCTTTACTGTATGCTATATACAAGAAAAACTATATTTTCTATCTTCTTGATATCTGCTTCTTGAGTCTTCAAACGTTGTCTCCCTTGTAACATTGTATCATCTATCTCAAGTAGTTGTCGTCCTTCTACTAACTGAATAATTATGTCATCTTTCTCTTGTAGTGTCTGTCTTTCTCCTTGAATTACTCTGTCCTTTTCCTGTAACAATTATGTCTTTCTCTTCCATCATCTTCTGAATACTCTCATAAATCTGTTTAGTAGAGAGAGCATTATGATGGTCACCATTTTCAGACAAATGACGAGCTAAAATCACAGCCTGGGACGAGCCCTCTGAAGACATCCCACACGAATAAAAACTCACACACTCTACTAGCTGGAGGGGACACTTATCAAGATGATCTAATGTAACATTCCTCCGCCCTTCCATCTTACTTTAGAACATCTCATTGGGACAACTGATAGGGATACTTATCACATACTGGATAAAGTTCATTAACTACCACCTCCATAGGTTGACTGGTACTTACAATAATATCACAAACAAAGGGACAGCTTTGGACATTCTCCCCTAGAGTTCCTTCATAGACATGCGCCTATAGGTGTGACCACACCATAAGAACACTTCTCTTCCACATACGAAACATTTAATAAGATGGTTTCTTTAGTTTACCAAGTTCCACCTCACCTTGACCACACCCCACAGTACACAATATCATTAATACAGTTAAGAACAGTTAGTTCAAATATTTATATCCGGAGATAGTGTGTAATTTTTTTTACGACACATCGGACATGGGCATTATTAGAACCTCGATTAGGTTTTTTTTGAGTTTCTCCCCACATTTTTACAGACGTGATTACCACAAACAAGTTAAACTGTTTTTTTGGTTCTTCAACAATCTACTAAACCACAGGACATATGACATCATTAGGAGGAGGGCGAACAAAATCGTATTTGTAATTATTAGCGTAAATCTTCGCTCGACGATACGGCAGCTCTTTTGAGCCATCGCTTGAGACTTAGCCCCTGCCCCCAATTTTAAAAGATGTCGGTACCACCAAGATGGCGAACGTGCCCAAGAAAAGGGAAAAAACTGATTGCTGGTAACGTCATTTATATATAATATCATGTCATTATTATGACACAATTAATAATTACATATTTTTAATTGTAAGACAAATTTCTTCCATTTTTAAAACACCTCAGTGAAGAGTACAATAGAGATTTTAGCTGAGGACCAGGTCTTTCCTCCGTCAATGTAGTAGATTATATGGATCATGTGGTCGTCGTATGGGTCTAGTGGTGGATTTTGACAAAGACTGATCGATACTATGATAAGAGAGAATTATTGAAGGCAGGGATTGGTCATCATAAGTCTAATTTGTGAGGGGTTAGTGATAGACGGATTACAATAGATGGATGAGTACCTGGATGGATGGTGGAAACACTTGACGAATGGACCGTTGGACAAAAATAAATGGATGAATGGTGTGGATCCTTTAAAACTTTTAATAACAGATATGGCTTCTGCCTCCAAACGTTTTAGAACAAAGTACCAAAAATTTCGGGACACTTTGTAAACAATTCATTTTAGAGAACATCCTGGTGAAATAGTTGGTTAGCCAAAGTCTTTGTCTTGTTACAACCACCACCAAATATCTCCCTATACAGGAGTACACTGTACCCACGGCTTTAATAGAACAGGTTTTTTAATATCAGCTTCTTTTAGTAGAGAAGAAATGTTTTGCCGGAGTAAGTGGCTTCAAGATAAAATAAATAGTAACTGTTTATTGTGCACTAGCCTTAGAAGCAGCTGTTGCTACATTCTCATTGGTAATATATACTATGTGTCCATTGTCTATTTTATGTATTATTATCAGTGTGTATGTGTCCATTGTTCATCTTATCTGATCATTCCAGTTACGTCCACCTGGTATTTACAAAAAAAGTCAATATCTTCAAGAGGAGCTTTGCCAAATCGATATATGGGTGGAGATATTGGTGAAAATGACCCCACCTCCTTTGCCTGATTGGTTGTAATGAAGAGGGGAAGAGAATAGTGGAGGAGAGGGAGATGTAAAAGGAGAGACCAAAAGGAAAAGAAAAGGCGGGAAAAGAGGACACTAATAATAAGAAAAAAAAAACGATCTGAGATAGAAATGAAGTAAAGTTCATGTTATACTGAGTTATACTGAGTTATACTGACAGAGAGACTTTTATACTGATAGAGAGACTGTTATACTGACAGAGAATCTAGTTTATACTAACAGAGAGACTGTTTATACTGACAGACAGACTATTATATGACAGAGAGACTGTTTCCCAAAACCCCCCCTTATACTGACAGAGAGATGTTTATAATTATCCTTCAGAACTCTAAGTTTGCTGTACCAGTGGATAATGTTGAAGTTAGTTATTTGGGGTCCCACTGAGACAAGATATACAACTTACTTGTCAGAAAAATTCTTGATTGGGAGAGGTACACTGACTGTTTATCAAACTTGTTTTTATAACTTGTTTTACTACTAGATCTGGTTTTCCTGGATGTCAACCTGTTTCAATGGATGTACAGAGAATATTAGGTTTTGAATGAGAAACCTTATCGTGTCATTGGAAAGCTGATGGGACCGAGGTAAACAAAAAGGATAGGAGAGGTCACCACATGTATGTGTATTAGAGATATCTCTTTATATTCGTGATAAAGGTTCAAATTTCTCTCATTGATCGAGATAATTCTGTGTTCAGTGCTCCTGGTGTGGCATTTCCATCTCGAAAAAGACCTGGAGAACACTTAAAGGAATGCTTAGCTGACTCAGTAAGTCAACCTGTACTATTAATTATTTAATAACTATTAATTATTTATTATAATTACAGGAGTTTAGTTATTGATAAGGTGCAAGGTGTTGATAGACCTCGACTTTTAATTTATGATATGATCCAATTTGAAGGCAATAAAAATGTTAGTCTCTGTGATCATCAGAGACGATTACTGTGTATTGAAAAAGAACTGATACAACCTCGGAAGATGCTGTAAGGAATGGAATGAAATAGAACTATTCCTCTCTCTCTCTCTCATAGGCCAAAGTTGGAGTACTAGATAAAATTAAGGAGCCTTTTTCTATTAGAGCTTAAACAATTTTGGGATCTCTCAGAAACCAGAATGGTAAACTATTGATAACTATTGTCTAATTAATAATCTCCTTTAAAGCTTCTAGAGAAATTTTATACCAGCGTTAACTCATGAAAGGTGATGTCTTGATCTTAATCCATCAAGTGAAGTAAGAGAATATAATCCATTGTCTTGTATGTTATTTATCTCTCTCTCTCTCTCTCTCTTTCTCAGCCTTATGTTGCAGGACAATGCATAAATCTTTTAAAATGGAAACCTCATGAATTAAATTCAGTAGATTTTAGACTTAATATTATAACTAGACGTCAAGAAGGGTGAGACATGGTGACATACATTTAATCCACATTACATTACATTTTATCACATGTAGAATGCTACCGAGAGAATAGGTCAAACTATTTGTTGGATCAGGTTTCATCAACTGTAATGTTTAGTGAACTAGATTTTAAGTTAAATAAAGAAGCCAGACAATATCATGGAAGAATTATTGAATGCACATTTAATATAACAATGGAAATTTCTTTCGAGTTAGAGATGACAAGAGCTATCCAAATTCTTTTGATACAGCTAAAAGTGAGTAATGGAACAAGTCACTGTGGTACTGAACTCTAGAACTTACTCGTGGTAGTTCACTGTAGTAACTATTGATGTTTACTAGTCTAGAGTCACTGCAGCAAGTACTTATAAAAATTATTGCTTTACTGTCTTTGTCTCACATAGGCGTCTGTGATAGTATTAGACAACCTGTTACTAAAGAGTGGCTACTAGAAGGATGAGAGAAGTATCGATGGGTGAGGAACACTCTGAAGGAAGTAGAGCTATGAAACGACAATCACCTAGTGATATTACCTAGCCGATTCAATGCCTCTCTCCAAGATACCACCTAGAAATGATGACTCCACCCCATTATTACATCAATTTATCACTGTCCAACATTTTCAAATTTTTTGTCAAAAAAACACAAAATTTGTAAATTGGTAGGTCATAAAAATATAAGAGGACATCTAAAAATAGTAACATATGATGATGTCACTTTTTAACGTACCATTTTGACCCCCAAGTAACATGTATGCTATTTTCCTATGTATTTATAACTAATAATGAAAAACCAATTCCAAATGCTCAGAAAATGTTTTGACTCAGAATATACCTCCGATGAATTAAACCCCAACGAAAAACCACCGATTTAAAACGAGGGATGACCCTCTTGTTTTGACTCAATAAATCACTGAAAACCGAGCATTTTCTTCATCACCATAGTAATAAGTGCTAACATGTTTTGGATAGTACTTGTAATGAGCAAAAATCTAGCGAAATGGATGTGAAATAATAGAACGAAAATCCATAAATAAGCAGCCCAGTCAGGGGCATCGTCAATAGTAATGTTATAAGTGACACGACGGTCAGATGATAGTACAGCTGACACACTAGAGTAGTCAGGTGCTACCAAAAAATGCTGGACTCATCAAATACCAACCTTTATTCTGCATATTAATACGTGTTATTGCATGTGGATAGACTTGAAGGCCCAGTAGGTGTGGCTTTCTATAAGCTCATTTTCTTTACGGAACACAACACTATAAAGGGGTGTGGTTCCATTTAGTCTGGCCGTTATGTCATGGTATCAAAATCCTTGTTTTTCTTCCCTTTTAATTGTCTCGTTCAATTGAGATGAAGTTAATTCTACAAACCCAAATGAAGGGGCCTGGGTACTATTATCAAAAATGATGTCATAGTACCAATTTTGATCAGGGGGCAAAAGAGATGCACTGACTGATAAAATATTGTATCCATATCTTTCCATTCTGCAACTAAACTCTACAATCTGTTCAGCTTTGACTTTTATAAAAAATTGAGTTTTTCCTGGGAAAAAGAGAAAGATCTGGTTTAGGAAGGAGATCGCCAGAATCTGGAACTAGAGAACACAACAGACAATAAAATAGAGTTGTGGTCAAATGACTATTACCTTTCAATGGAGTATTAGCATAGTACTTGGAGAAGTTCAATTGAAAACACGCCCAGCTCCAAAGGCGTCTGTATGCAGTTGTATAGTAAGGTTCTGATTAGAGGTCCGATAATAGATTTTCCTTTCTTGAGTTTCTCAGCACCTCCTCGGGCAAATAGTTGACCTATAAGCACAAAACCCACTTAAATTACCATATGTGTAAATATAAAACAGTACACTATTGCTATGGCAACAGGTCAATACTGTCACTAACTATTTATTGTTATGACTGCACACACAGTTCATATCTTTATAGTATATTTTATAACTAGTATAACGTGTTTAACAAAACCGTGTGACGAGATATTTTACCATTGATACATCCACAAGGACCCTCACATAATAGCAAGTAGTCACGATCCTTCTCAATATCAAGGTCAGTAATAGTGATAGCGATATCTCCTCATTATCAGCTGCTAATACTTCCCATTGACACAAGAGATTGGGGGATATGAATGTGGATAGTTGGGAGAACGAGGGTAAGTGACGTTCTTACAGGGTATGTCCCTCCACAATTACCTAATAGAAAGACAGAGTTGTATTATAATTAATTTAATGACAAGCGGTTTAAGAAGTGGGTGTGGTTTAATCCTTACCAGGTATTTGCAAAAGCTTGTTTGCTGTAGTTCCCCTTTGTTCATCTGATAAATTTGAGAAATCAATTATATCATTAGCTGCATTTTCTATTAACATTGTCTTGACATCATCAGGTGTCAACAGTGCTTGTTCCTGTAAATATAGAGACAGCAATTCCACCAACAAGGGGTGTGACATTGATTACCACTAAGATAGCGAGAGCAATTGGTACAGCTATAATCAGCTCCTAATATATGGTCTGAGGTGCCAATATGTCCACACAACTACCATAGTTAGTGACCGCTAAACTCATACCAATATAACTGATCTGTTGAATTAGTACCTCCCACAGTAATGACATACGGGAAACTAGCTGGAGACTGAGTACAAGCATCTTTTTTACCATTGCCAGCGGCAACCACTACAGTGATTCCCATCTCGTGAAGTTTCTTTACACCTTCATGGCTGAGGGTTGAAAAGCTCCACCCAAAGACATACAAACAACAGCAGGTCTCTTTCTTTGACTGGCAAATTTAGCTACAAAATCCATTCCATCAATAACTACACTCCAAGGAGCAGAATTAAAACAATTTAAAACTCTAACACTGTACAAGTTGACATTTTTTGCTGTTCCAAAGCGTCGTCCCCCTAACAAACTCGCCACATGAGTGCCATGACCTCACAGTCTTTACCATTACGTCGAGGATTTCCAGTGTGTATTCATCCATTGGATCGTACCAAGGATATTGACTCTCTTCTCAAATTCTTCGTGATCATAATTGTTTCCTGAGTCAAGAATGTATACATCAATGTCCTCCCCTGTTCTAATTGGTCTGATATTGATAGTCTCTGTGTCTGGAAATTTGGATCTAATCGATCGAGAAACCAGGAATAGATGAGTCTTGGGCACCAAATGCTTCCGATTCTTCTTCATGCTTTAATGTGTGACACTGACGAACCTACAGTCACAGAAAAAAATATAATCTCTAGTACATTGTTAGTGCAATATAATTATGTTTTTACCATTTGTAATGCAATTGGATTAAGTTCTACAGTAAATTCTTTTGCAATGGTGTGAATGACTGCATATGCGCGATTGTCCTTAGAAAATAAAACGGTCGCGCCGGAGAGTTTCGTTGAAGTCTGCGTCTGTGACATTATCATCTAGTACAATAATATATCGTCCTGTTTTTGGAGCTTCTCTGCTTACACGATAGAGTGGTGTAATGGCTACAACCAACCCAGTAAGCAGTAACAGCAAAAGAAGATGGAGTGGTGTCCGCCATAGCCGTCGTGTTCTTTAACACGTGTGGGCGTCAACACACCTTTTAGTTTACGGAGTGAATCTATATTTCTATACAAATTCAGAATGTTTCCGTATACTTCCGTTTTAACAAATATGGATTTGTCAGAGAAGATAAAACGTCCAGTTGTTGAAGGAGTACGTCTAACGTGCCCATGGAGAGACCAAGTGATGGTGTCCTCTGTATAAACTGCTTTCTATTTCATTTTCTCTACAAGAAAGAAAGGTGAAGGAAGAAACAATGGTAAGTGTTCATATATCAGTAACATGACATTCTGTGTAGTTTCTTCACACTAGCATCCTCTCAGTAGGTCGTCAAAATCCTTCAAGCCTTACAGTCAACGTGTTTTCTGAAAGATTTCCGTAAATTTACTCTAGATTTTCAATCAGTTGAAGAATCTACTGACACTGTAGAGTCTTTAGAAGCACTCTCTCTCCTGGTGAGTGGGCTATTAACTTGTATTTTTACTGAACAATTTGTAGGTCGACTGGATCAGTTACATGATTCTTTGCACGTCCCAAAGCACAGAAGGATGCTCCACCATTTTGTCCTGAAAAATTAGAGGCTGTTTTAAGCAGATACCAATGTTCTCCAGACTGTTGGAGAGTATCATCCTGTAATAAAGGCTATAAAGTAATCATGCTTTGTCTATTTGGTTCATAATTTATGGCATATATCTGTCTATTTATTCATGTATTAATCCATTTACTTGTCTATTTATTTTTTCTTTTGTCCATTTAGTTGTGTTCATCTCATCCACAAGAAGTAATTGTTCCGACTAAAATAACAGATGAGGCAATAGCTGTTGTTGGCAACATTTAGACAAACACGGTCGATTTCCAATATTATGGTTTTCATCATAATAAAAACAAGGTCTCATTCACTTTTTTCTCCCTCCTTTATTCAGTTTGTAGGCAGTTCTATTGAGATGTGGTGAGCCTTTGTGGGTACTTCGAAAAAAAACGATGCAAAGAAGATATTTCTTTTTTAAATTCATGTTTGAAATTTAAACAAAAGGTCGTATACTTGATATAAGAACGCAACAAGCAGCTCAGTACCAGGCGAGTAAAAGGTATTCAAAAATTTACTGAAATATCCTAAATGAATGTATTATTATGCAAGGTGGAGGGGTGGAGTTTCCTAGTAATTATTCACAATGGAGAGTAGAATATGCCTCATTGGAATCAATACCAAATATTCAAGCATCATTTACTAAGTTAATAGAAGGTACGTCATTTATTTTATGAGTATCGATCAATCCATTTGATATTGATACCATCCATCCATTTGATCATTATCATCTATCCATTTAGCATGTAATGATCCTAGTTTACTTACCAGTTCTTCTTGGTTTGGTGTCTTGAAGCTAGTGGGCGGGTTAAACACTGTTGAGCAGATATTAAGAGCAAATAAGCATATTGTACACACAATACATCTAGAAGGTAACAATACTTATATATTTAATGTTCTCTTATAATGTCTGTGTCCATTCTAGGTAGTAGTGTTGTAGTGCATGGTACAACAGGTCGAGATGGTACCTTACAAGTGACGTCGCTAGCTATTTTGTTAATGGATCCACATGCTAGAACAGTTACAGGGTAAATGGAGGCATAGATTGTTAAATAGATACATATTACATCTAATGGACATTTGTTATGTAGTATGTCTTATTTTTATAGGTTTATTAATTTAATGAGAGGGAGTGGCTACAAGGTGGTCATCCCTTTAGTTTAAGACATGGCCACCCCTCAGCAGTTCCTGATAAGCAACGTGGACCCATTTTTCTCCTTTTTTTTAGATTCTCTCAGGCAGGTATATTGTTGATCTATTAATAATTAATAATCACATATTATTAGATTATGAGAACAATATCCTTTGTCATTTGAATTCAACGAGCGTCTCCTTCATTTGTTATTTGTTCACTCCTACTCATATAATTATGGTGTGTCATGTGACTGGTCATGTGATTTTATGCCACACCTTCTTTATAGGTACTTTTCTGTATGATATGCCAGCTGAAAAGAGATAAAAAGTAAAAATTATCAGAAAAGACTGAATCATTATGGTAAGTGGTATAAAAGTGTTTATTAATTTATTTTATTTTTTAGGAATTATATCTATCTCCATTAATTTACCTTCACTTTTAAATCCACTGTACAAACAAAATAATGTAAACACTGATTATTTCCACACATCCTGTGGGTATAGTATGTCACACCCACTGACCACACCCCTTGAATCATCCCTCTAGGAATTCTGGAGAAGGTTATACATGCGCACTGATCTGAATCCTATGTTACATTTTTACCTGGTCAGGAGGCTTTGACAAAAATAAAAGAGGAGAAATTCACAATTAAAAGTGAAATAAAGGAAATCAGAAAGTAATTAATTGCTCATTATAATTGTTATTCCATTATTCATGTCATGGTAACAGAGGTTTGGATACATTACAAATTGAAGGTCGTCAGTATTCTAGCGTATGGTTGTAAATATCACACCTGCTGACTTTTTTTTATGCAATTTTTATTTTATAATTTTATTCTGACAAACATAATTAATATGATATTTATAAATGATTATAATCCAGGTGGTGGATAAATATTAACTGCTAATGCTACAAGTCCAGTGACTATAAATCCAAAGAACCCAAAACTTTTATGACCAAACCAAATTAAAGATGAGCTCAAAGAGTAGGAGAGAATGTCCTAATAAGGGAATGGGTAGCCATTATTTAACCCAAAGTAGCACCTGGGTGGAGAAAAGAAGGGATAAATGGACAGATGAATAGAATAATGGATTCATGAACTGATGATAGATCAATGGATCACTAAAGTAATACCTGTATTTTTTCGGGGACTTTTTGGTAAGTGTACTTGAAGCAACAGTATTCATGAGGCTAACCCGATATTACTATGGGGACCAGTGTTAGTCCCAGTATCCAAATTGACGTGACGCCGACCTGAACAAATAAAACATGTCAGCAACAAAAGAAAAATATCATATTCCTTACTAAGAGGAGATAAGATATTGCCATGGCAATGAGGGAGACTCGTATAATAATAAGATCCGAGAATCTTCGTGTAAAGAATGTAATGCCAACACTTTGCATTATCTAGTATAAAAATATGGAACCATTGTTCATTATAGACACAGTACTTACAGCTGTAAGAAACACCAACAAAAGTGAGAAGATATCCATTCATTTCTGGTGTCAAACTATATCTCTCCATGTTGACAACTGAGAACATGGAATGAAATACACCAGCTGGTATACCTATTTAATGTCTTAACACTTATAAGATAGAACACCTCAGGTATAGACAAAAGAGTTAAAATAGCTTTGAGATTAAAAATACTCTTATCTGTGTGTGTGTGTATGAGAGAAAGAGAGAGAGGACATTAGCAAGTACATCTCGTATACCTTCCATTTTCAAAGAACTTTCTTCTTTCATTGCAACTACTTTTCGAAACATCCTTAGTGTGTTGTGCATAGTTACCAGAATTATTAAAAAATGCAATGATCATGAGGGGCCAGGTGCTACACCTAATTATATAATAAAATAAACAGGGTCACGCTCGTAATGACAGCCAGCTGCATTACCATCTGCAAATTGTTCGTTGTAAAACCTTGTCAACCATCCCCCTAGAGTGGGTCCTGGTCCATGATCATACCCAAACCATATGCTACACTCAAATGACCTAATGCAGTGGCTCGATCTATAAATAAATATATTACAATAACAAATGTTACTAAAAAATAGACAATCACCTCTAGTCCCACTGACATCTGTCATGACCATTTGTGCACCTGTGAGGGGCTAGAGGGTGTGTCTAGGAGTGGGAGTAGACTTACATTGCATTGCATTCATCAAGAATCCAAACAGTCTTGATATAAAGAGATACATCACATTATCAGCAATGGCCATTAATAAATAAAAGACAAATGACCCGGCAAATGAAGCAAGGAAAAAACCAGTTTTAGTACCATAGCGATCACCAATGCGGCCAAAAAGAGGCCCTCCTATTAACATCGATTAGAGCCATTGCTGTCTGGAGGTAACCAAAAACAGCTGTATCCACACCTAACTTCTTAGTTAGGAACTAGAGAAGAGGACAATAATACGCACTTACTTTAGAATACATCAATTGTACGTTTATTTATTTATAATTATATCCATTTTGTTGTATTATCTGTTCATTTTTACAGGAAATACTCCCAAATGTATCCAGAAAGCAGCAGCATAGAGGAAGATGGTCACGTGACAAACAACAGCCATGCGATTATAATGTGGAGAGTTCTCTACAAAGAGTTTTGTTCTCCTTGTCATCTTTTGATGCTACTTTCTTGGGTGCCATTAGCCGGAGAAGGTTATCCTTCAATTTTTAACCCTTTTGTTCAATACGCATGCGCAAACTATATACGTGTATTCGTGTTGTTTTACATAATATTACATCCTCCTTGTATCACCAATGCAGCCAGCAATCGCTATGTTAGTGGTGTCCTCCAGTGTCAGATGACCACCCTATTTTTTAGAATTCCTGTAATCAACTAGCAAACATGCATGTTGTGAATGTACAAAGTCAGGTATAATATTTAAAGTTAAAAAAATCAAATTAATGCAAACTTATGCTGTCACGCAGAAGTATGTTTACTGAAAGTATTACTAAATTATAAAGGATGTACAGGTATAGCAGTGGTATAACAACACTTTTGTCAGAATCTCTTGTTCAAACTCTATCAAGTAAAAGAGAAAAATACAATAAATATCAGAGCTTATTATTGAAAACAGATACACATGAATCATTTGTTCATGATAGATACCAAGATGCTCCATGAGTATTATGTTTCAACTATTCAATAATTAACTGGATTATTTGATGCAAGGTAAGGCCTTGTATCACATTTTTAAAATGTTTATTATTGACTACAGGACAAAAAGCACACACAGTAGAACAAAATTTTCTAATGACTGGATGGAAAACAGGTTAGAATTCAGTAATATTTTTTAAGCTATCTGACTCCTTTTATCACAGTGGATATGTAACAAATGCAATTACAGCAACAGTAAGACACAGACTATAGTAGGTGTGTGCTTGTATTGAAAATATATGTTAGTAATGATATTAAGAGTGATACTCAATATTATGTTGAAACAGGGTAACAAGAAAAATTCACCTTCAGGACTTGATTTTTGATGAGTTAGATAATTCAGACAATATTCTAGACTACATTTGTGAAGGGTATGCACCTATATCTTGTTATTTGACAAGATCAGTCATAGATTTGTCCCTAAGTTTAGTATAATATAAATTTAGGTATGGAAGCTGTGGGGAATCTCTTTAGACTTTTATTGTAACAAAACATGCCAACCTTTTATGTATTCACATAACAAAAGACTGCAACATCATTAGTCCAAACATATTGTAACAAATAACATTTATAGACATCAATTGTTATGTTTTAATAGAATAGTAATAGTACAGGTATAAAACATTAGATAAGATGTATGTAGCTAACACAGTACATCTGTATATTAACATTGTATGTATGTTTCTTGTATTGCATTCAAAAAACTACATAAAAGGCAGTGCCATTATAAAACTTTGTGGGGATAGTGAAAATATCAGAAATAACACACTACTCTTCATTATACATCTCCACAGAAAACAATTATACTTAATAATTCTATATCAGTAACAGTAATATATGTCACCAGTAACATGCATAGGTTACTCCTATTAATACAGAAAAATCATTCAACCACGATCCATTCATGCTTTTCTATCAATCAGATGAAGGTTCAAATGTACATGCACTTTCTATAGAAAATGTAAACTGCAGGCAATAGAAAAACCACTGTCTATGTCATCTATTATATGTCTCACTACAATGGGACTACATAACAGATGACATGAATACTATGACTGGACCATATCGTATACGCAGTAGTATGGTCAGTCTGAAGAAAACCTGATTTCATTCATTTCAAGCATATATGGACATCATAACGGCAAGGCATTAACAAACTACCAAAGATCAGGACATTGTCCCTTCACAAGATCAATGTACAATTGAGAAGTTAATATTAGCACCACCCTACTACCTGAAGATCTTACACCTACTGCAAAATTAAGAGGGATAAAATGAAGCCTAACTTCTTTCCTTATCTCCACCTCCAGAAGGGAGTTGACCCCTGTCCCCGTGTGACTGATAATATAGATTTATTATATCCAAAATCTGTTTTAACTGGTATTTTTAACTTTGTGCTTATACTTATTATTTACCTGGTTTCTCTGATGTACTTATATTTTTTTATTGCACTTTTTAAAACTTAAAGTTATGCCACCACTTCTTATAAAATTGAGACATAAAACTATGAAAGTCCATTTTGTATTAACTGTTATATAGACAGTCTTAGGTTGACCCTATATAGTAATTAGCTAAATCATAGCTACGACAAGGTAAGTCAACAGCCATTAGCTGGAGAACAAGTTATCCAAAGCTGGAGCACTCGAGGAACTAAAGGAGCTGTTATAAATTTAGATAGAAGCAACAAAAGATAATGAAGAAGCTTAAGAATGTTTAGATAATGATTTGTATTTCTTAAACCCCTATAAAATTAAAATATGATAAAAATTATTATAATTAGTAGTGTTGTTCTAGTTTGCTTAAGTAGGACTAGGTTTATTCTTGGCCATTAAAAGCATAGCTTTAGTTTTAAATCGTCGATGGTAGTAATCACATGCATAGTGCCATTAAAGTGGATATTCATAACCGACATGGCTACAAAGTCTCCATCATCGACACAAGAGCATGAAGACAAAATCTGACGTACTATTATAAAAGGAAATGAAAACCAAACTTGGATAGGTTGTGTGGTGGGCCAGCGTTTCTGCCAATGCATCAGACCTCTGAGAGGTTACCAGCATACTCTAGAGGATACCGAAAGGCCCGACTAGGATAGGGCTGGTAGTTCTCCCTTTAAACGAGGAAGAGGCTGTGTATTTGTGGTTTGCCGGTTCCTGAATGCGACATTCCCTAAGATCGGAAGCCTCGATACGGTGAGTTTTAAGTTAGGGCGAAGCTCGGCAGACAGGATTACCTCGCGAAGACGATGGTTACCAAGCCAGGTGGCGGTCCCAGCTAGCAAGTGTGCAGGGAATCCTGGAGTCCTAAGTGGAAGCCTGAGTGGCCCGTGAGGGAGTCGGAATCGTTGAGGCAACACAACATTGTTTTTTTATTTTATAAATCTGCGGGTAATTCTTTTTAGATAAATGTAAATACGATTTATTTTTTTATAATCTCGAAAATCTATTTAAACTACGGGAGACATTGTCAGTTAAACCGGAAAAAAAATGGATAAATAAAAACAATGTCCTCTTTATTTGAATGAAATTACTGTAAAAGTAAAAATATTTTATTTGATAACAGGTCGGGGGTATCATTGAGTTGGCGGTATCATTTTAATAAACTAATGTACCCCTCTAAACTGTTATAAATAAATATATTTTATTTAATAAAATACTTATAAGTAATATTCATTCAAATAAAGAGGATCGTTTTTTTATTTATCCATTTTTCAGTGCTACTGACAACAAGTTTGGAGGGATCATTTGGGTAACACACAAAGTGTTTTTATAACTTGTAATAACTTTACTTTTTTATATTTTTATCTGAAATTTTATAAACTGAATTATTTTATTATAATGTTAAATCTTATTTTTTATTAATCAAAAATCTATTTAAACTACTGGGAGATTGGTCAGTAGACCTGCCATGTTTCTCAGTCTGTCATAGAGAACATTCCATGAATAAGCTTAAGTGTATAGGTTTATATAAAAAATATGTAATAGCATTACAACATAAAACAATGCAGAAAATTTCAATAAAAATAATAAAATATGTAGCATAACTTCTCCATCAGATAATAATTTTTTAACTGGTAAACCAGGTAGAATTATTGATGTATTGATAATTTGAGAATTAATTTTAAAAAAGTAAGACAGGATATGTTATTTGCCTACTCTGTTAGTTTCTATACAATGTTATGCACATATGAATTTCATGAAAGCCCATTTTTACAAGCATATAAAACTTGACGAAAGTGGCCAGCCAACAGTGGCAGTCCCATATTTCTGCAGACGACATCTTACTAAAATTGAGTGAATAAAGGGTTAATATAAAGGTTATGGTGGAGGGAGAGTGCAGTCAAGGTTGGAAGTATGGATTAAGTGAGAAATCCAGGGAAAAGCAAGTCAATGAATTAAATGTTTTATAAGGTATTTATTCAACAGAAGGATTCCCAATTGCCAATTTACCCCCGTCCAATTTCCTGAAGTACAATACAAACTGCGTACTCTTCCCTTTTCAATCAGAGATCAGTAAAGTTCGGAAAGCCATGTGTCATTGCCTGTTCAATACTTAAGGTTATACTACATATATTTTTATACGTTCAGGGGTTTTGATCACATGACTATCACATGGATAAATGCATTGATTCACTGTCATTGTGTGGTGGTCATATGATTAGTCATATGACATTTTTAGGTCAATGGGAAAAAACTGTTAAACAAATCAGCTTCTAAATCTTATCAAGATATTAAAGGTTAATTATGTTAGAAATGTAATAAACCAACACCCTCTATTATCAGCCAAATTAGCAAATTATGGTATACGAAAATGATAGTCTCTTGATTACAAGGGTGGATCAGTGGGTGGAGCTATGTTGCTAGTTACCTGTTAGCAAGGAAAAGTATGTTCAATTATAAATTAAGTATGAATAACTACATAATAGGCCACTTGGCAAAGAAGTCTATATCCTACATTGGGTGGGGGGTCTAGTGGGCGGGGCTTTCTATTTCTCCATTACTGTATAGAGACTATGGGCTAAAACCAATTATGGGCTCAAACTGGAGACAGTATTATGTGCCAAAGAAAAAATAAATCAAATTATTAATTTATAATTACAATATTAGGGTTATACCCAATTCATTATGTAATAACACATTCTTGACAATTGTTAATAATATATGAAATAGCAATATAGTTATAAAAAAGTTATAATAATTTATTATATCTATGATCACATAAACACTTCATGTCGGTTTGCACTCATCAAAATATTTGCCAATATTTGAATAAGTAATTGCCCTTGACTTCTGTGCCCTGTAATCACATGACAGTCACATGATGACAGGTCATACTATTACCTGAGGATGTTTCTTGAGATCAAATGTCTGTCTCCATCTAGTATAACCAACGAATAGGTAACAAGGAAAAGGTACTGATTTTTTACCCTTCTGATGTATTTGAAATTATGGGATCATAGTCGGTTATCTTCCACGATCTATCAAATTAATATGGCAATTAATGTTAGTTAATATGCTCTTACTCTTGGAATAAAGAAAGGGTATCTGCGAAAAAATTAAAATAACCATTCATATAAAAAATGAAAGAGAAGAGAAAGGAGGTCTTCACCTTCAGCTGTAAACATATTCAGTTGACAATGGAGTCACAGTCCTCTATATCAAGTCATGTACCCAAACAAGCACAGCTGCCTATAAAAGACATTGTGAAAGGAAACGATATATTTCAACTGGAGAATAATGTACCTGCCTCAAATGCTTCAGGCATGTGTCCCCCTAATTCCATAAACATTGGTAGGTAAGATAAAAAAATCCCTACATTCTACATTAATCATACATTAATTACCCACTATTATATGAGGAAGGATACAGGCATGGATTCTAAAATGACAAAACAGTTAACATCACAAGTTATTTACAAATGATCTTTCTTACTGTACATCAGCTGTGTGGTCAAGATCTAAATATAAAGAGAGAAAAATGTATCTTTAATTTTACTTGTTAGTTACTTACACACTGTATTGCCTTTCTTTGGTCGCTCAGTCTCTGCCAGAAGGAAGATCCACAAGGTGATGGTAAGGTCTCTGTGGCTTCAGCCATCTTGTTGGGATCAACCACACCTCCAAATCATAATATAGGAAGGAACATCATCTGTATAGTATGGCTGTGGCTACAGTTGAGGTTGTTGGTATCGACCAGTCCAGTTTAAAGGAAGGTAAAAAAATATATCAACTGATATGGTTTTAATATTAGAGGTAATTTTAAAGTCAGATTCATGTTAGAGGGTTGAATATTTAGTGTATTCTTTTAGGTCAATTGGAAAGAACCTGCTCTTATCATTCTAATTTAAAGCCCATTTTGTCACTTTGTGCTTATTCTTTTAGTTAGAAAAAGACCTTACATAGTAGCAGGTTCTTAGTAGTATGGGGTAAGACCGTTTTGTTTTATGAATATTACCAGACCCTTTCTTCTTTTGTTGAAGGAGTTCTCTGTTTACTTCGTGAACAATTAATGAATTGCAGCGTGCTAATCATAGGTCTAGGTATGGCTACACTTTATGGATTCATTCCATTAGATCAATTCCCACGACACTTCAACTCCTTTAGATCAATCCCATGAGATCGACTCCCTTTGGCATAAATACTAATTATGCATTAAATTTAGTGTCACTTCTTAACAATCATCAGGACATTCTAACTTAAGCTCAATTGCTTTGAGCAATTAATAAACACTTATCTAAATTCCTGTTGTATTTGTCTGTTACAAGTGAGTATGCGCCAGGTGACTTTTGTTGAAACTCATAGAGGTTGAAAACGCTATTTATTAGGAAGGCCATATATATAAATAGATAGATAAAGATAATGGCATTGCTTTGGAGGATACTTTCTGGCAATGGTGGGCCTTTAAATGGTATAGTAAATAAATATGTTAAATCCCCACTTACTAATAATAGGTTAATATTAATATTCAATTACGTTATAGTTTTAACAACAACAGTGATCTAACAGGATTATTAAAAAAGTTGGTTTCATGGTGGTTGATCCTCTAAAATTGATTCAAAAACATTGATTTCATGGAAGTTGATCTCCCGGGAATAGATTGTTAAAAAGAGTTGATTTCAAGTCTCTAATCAATCAAGTATAATACATGTACTGTTCATATAATTACAGCAACGTATTAACCGTATCTGTGTGGTCCCGCAGATAATTTCCTATTATGATCAATATTTTTGATTCAGCTGGTGTCTGTTATCAAGTATGTGTAAGCCATACCTCTTCTTCTAAAACTGTTTTGTTATATTCAGTAAGAATCAATTTTATCATCCATCAATCCTATCAATTCCTTTAGGTATAGTCTTCTTATTGAAAGTTGTATATACGAGGCAAAAAGTAGCTCACATTGAAAATCAAAGCTAAACAAAAAAATTTAAAGGACACAAACAATAACAAAACAATACCAAACCCAATTGTAAAACAAAATAAGAAGAAAGATTAAAATTGTCATTTTTTGATTACATTGTCTACCTGTTACCAATACTCATCTGTAATGTATTAATAATTGTTATTGCAATAACAATTGTTATCTCAGAGTTTGTAAGTGGCAATTGTAATAAAATGCTAAAAAATGACTAGGAAAAGAACATGGGTGAATGTGGTGTATCCACTACCCATGGATTGTAGGCATCTGACTATGTTCTCGACAACAAACTTTCCATCATCAGAGGAAATGTATGTCCCAGACTCGTACAGAAATCTTTTGCAATGCCTATTCTCGCCAATCCATAGTACTGTACCACTGAGCTTTGTTATCATAAAATGAATTAACAGCATGTCTGTGCGCGCTGGTGCGTCCACTTGTCAAGGGTTTCCATTACCATCTGGGAAATCCCCATTTGTTCACACCACAGGGCCAGATTGAGATATGAGACTGCCCCCTGTAAACTCCTGATCAAATGGATGCATTGTCCCCCACGTCCAATCCTGGATTGTCCCATGAGGACTCTTTAAAACCAGTCTGAGACCAGGCAATGAACTGAGTTATGGGGACACTAAGAACAAACCTTGGACTCATCATCAAAATATGTTCAAGATAAGTCTCATTCCATATAAACCCTTATATGTTAAAATCAGCTGTGAGATTGACACCAGTCTTTGTGGATTGTGAGTCCTTTTCATAATTTGGTATTGTATAGTCTGGTCCCAATGAAGAGTAGAGCTAAGCTTTATAACACCTGGTGGTAGTAGGTGCATTACCACGGGTTCCATGAATCAATCTCTCCCTTGCTGGCCATATTCCAATGTTCTAACGGGGTAAACACCAAATGCGGCCACAACCATCACCAGGGGGTTTGCCCTCACCTCAACTTTTTATCTGAAAAAGAAACTTTCAGCTTATATCGAGCTGATTTAATTGGATTAAAATTTCCCCACACCGATGTCGAAAAAACCTAGAATTGATTTTGTTACAAGATCACGG